>NW_027479292.1:0-162272 GCF_051014685.1 Ptiloglossa arizonensis | reverse complement strand
AGATATGGCAGTTTTGAGGTAAGAAACGCTTGAAAAACTCCAAATTTTCGCAGTTCTGATGCTCGAAACGAATAACCAAAACGGCCTAGGGGAAAACTACTCATACCGTTGTAATGGGGCGAATTTCTACTTTCAGATGCAACAGAAACTTTGCGGATTGGTCAATCCGTTCGCGAGATATGGCAGTTTTGAGGTAAGAAACGCTTGAAAAACTCCAAATTTTCGCAGTTCTGATGCTCGAAACGAATAACCAAAACGGCCTAGGGGAAAACTACTCATACCGTTGTAATGGGGCTAGTTTCTACTTTCAGATGCAACAGAAACTTTGGGGATTGGTCAATCCGTTCGCGAGATATGGCAGTTTTGAGGTAAGAAACGCTAGAGAAACTCCAAATTTTCGCAGTTCTGATGCTCGAAACGAATAACCAAAACGGCCTAGGGGAAAACTGCTCATACCGTTGTAATGGGGCTAGTTTCTACTTTCAGATGCAACAGAAACTTTGCAGATTGGTCAATCCGTTCGCGAGATATGGCAGTTTTGAGGTAAGAAACGCTTGAAAAACTCCAAATTTTTGCAGTTCTGATGCTCGAAACGAATAACTAGAACGGCCTAGGGGAACACTACTCATACCGTTGTAATGGGGCTAGTTTCTACTTTCAGATGCAACAGAAACTTTGCGGATTGGTCAATCCGTTCGCGAGATATGGCAGTTTTGAGGTAAGAAACGCTTGAAAAACTCCAAATTTTCGCAGTTCTGATGCTCGAAACGAATAACCAAAACGGCCTAGGGGAAAACTACTCATACCGTTGTAATGGGGCGAATTTCTACTTTCAGATGCAACAGAAACTTTGCGGATTGGTCAATCCGTTCGCGAGATATGGCAGTTTTGAGGTAAGAAACGCTTGAAAAACTCCAAATTTTCGCAGTTCTGATGCTCGAAACGAATAACCAAAACGGCCTAGGGGAAAACTACTCATACCGTTGTAATGGGGCTAGTTTCTACTTTCAGATGCAACAGAAACTTTGCGGATTGGTCAATCCGTTCGCGAGATATGGCAGTTTTGAGGTAAGAAACGCTTGAGAAACTCCAAATTTTCGCAGTTCTGATGCTCGAAACGAATAACTAGAACGGCCTAGGGGAAAACTACTCATACCGTTGTAATGGGGCTAGTTTCTACTTTCAGATGTAACAGAAACTTTGCGGATTGGTCAATCCGTTCGCGAGATATGGCAGTTTTGAGGTAAGAAACGCTTGAGAAACTCCAAATTTTCGCAGTTCTGATGCTCGAAACGAATAACCAAAACGGCCTAGGGGAAAACTACTCATACCGTTGTAATGGGGCGAATTTCTACTTTCAGATGCAACAGAAACTTTGCGGATTGGTCAATCCGTTCGCGAGATATGGCAGTTTTGAGGTAAGAAACGCTTGAAAAACTCCAAATTTTCGCAGTTCTGATGCTCGAAACGAATAACCAAAACGGCCTAGGGGAAAACTACTCATACCGTTGTAATGGGGCGAATTTCTACTTTCAGATGCAACAGAAACTTTGCGGATTGGTCAATCCGTTCGCGAGATATGGCAGTTTTGAGGTAAGAAACGCTTGACAAACTCCAAATTTTCGCAGTTCTGATGCTCGAAACGAATAACCAAAACGGCCTAGGGGAAAACTGCTCATACCGTTGTAATGGGGCTAGTTTCTACTTTCAGATGCAACAGAAACTTTGCAGATTGGTCAATCCGTTCGCGAGATATGGCAGTTTTGAGGTAAGAAACGCTTGAAAAACTCCAAATTTTTGCAGTTCTGATGCTCGAAACGAATAACTAGAACGGCCTAGGGGAACACTACTCATACCGTTGTAATGGGGCTAGTTTCTACTTTCAGATGCAACAGAAACTTTGCGGATTGGTCAATCCGTTCGCGAGATATGGCAGTTTTGAGGTAAGAAACGCTTGAAAAACTCCAAATTTTCGCAGTTCTGATGCTCGAAACGAATAACCAAAACGGCCTAGGGGAAAACTACTCATACCGTTGTAATGGGGCGAATTTCTACTTTCAGATGCAACAGAAACTTTGCGGATTGGTCAATCCGTTCGCGAGATATGGCAGTTTTGAGGTAAGAAACGCTTGAAAAACTCCAAATTTTCGCAGTTCTGATGCTCGAAACGAATAACCAAAACGGCCTAGGGGAAAACTACTCATACCGTTGTAATGGGGCTAGTTTCTACTTTCAGATGCAACAGAAACTTTGCGGATTGGTCAATCCGTTCGCGAGATATGGCAGTTTTGAGGTAAGAAACGCTTGAGAAACTCCAAATTTTCGCAGTTCTGATGCTCGAAACGAATAACTAGAACGGCCTAGGGGAAAACTACTCATACCGTTGTAATGGGGCTAGTTTCTACTTTCAGATGTAACAGAAACTTTGCGGATTGGTCAATCCGTTCGCGAGATATGGCAGTTTTGAGGTAAGAAACGCTTGAGAAACTCCAAATTTTCGCAGTTCTGATGCTCGAAACGAATAACCAAAACGGCCTAGGGGAAAACTACTCATACCGTTGTAATGGGGCGAATTTCTACTTTCAGATGCAACAGAAACTTTGCGGATTGGTCAATCCGTTCGCGAGATATGGCAGTTTTGAGGTAAGAAACGCTTGAAAAACTCCAAATTTTCGCAGTTCTGATGCTCGAAACGAATAACCAAAACGGCCTAGGGGAAAACTACTCATACCGTTGTAATGGGGCGAATTTCTACTTTCAGATGCAACAGAAACTTTGCGGATTGGTCAATCCGTTCGCGAGATATGGCAGTTTTGAGGTAAGAAACGCTTGACAAACTCCAAATTTTCGCAGTTCTGATGCTCGAAACGAATAACCAAAACGGCCTAGGGGAAAACTACTCATACCGTTGTAATGGGGCGAATTTCTACTTTCAGATGCAACAGAAACTTTGCGGATTGGTCAATCCGTTCGCGAGATATGGCAGTTTTGAGGTAAGAAACGCTTGAAAAACTCCAAATTTTCGCAGTTCTGATGCTCGATACGAATAACCAAAACGGCCTAGGGGAAAACTACTCATACCGTTGTAATGGGGCTAGTTTCTACTTTCAGATGCAACAGAAACTTTGCGGATTGGTCAATCCGTTCGCGAGATATGGCAGTTTTGAGGTAAGAAACGCTTGAAAAACTCCAAATTTTCGCAGTTCTGATGCTCGAAACGAATAACCAAAACGGCCTAGGGGAAAACTACTCATACCGTTGTAATGGGGCGAGTTTCTACTTTCAGATGCAACAGAAACTTTGGGGATTGGTCAATCCGTTCGCGAGATATGGCAGTTTTGAGGTAAGAAACGCTTGAGAAACTCCAAATTTTCGCAGTTCTGATGCTCGAAACGAATAACTAGAACGGCCTAGGGGAACACTACTCATACCGTTGTAATGGGGCTAGTTTCTACTTTCAGATGTAACAGAAACTTTGCGGATTGGTCAATCCGTTCGCGAGATATGGCAGTTTTGAGGTAAGAAACGCTTGAAAAACTCCAAATTTTCGCAGTTCTGATGCTCGAAACGAATAACCAAAACGGCCTAGGGGAAAACTACTCATACCGTTGTAATGGGGCGAATTTCTACTTTCAGATGCAACAGAAACTTTGCGGATTGGTCAATCCGTTCGCGAGATATGGCAGTTTTGAGGTAAGAAACGCTTGAAAAACTCCAAATTTTCGCAGTTCTGATGCTCGAAACGAATAACCAAAACGGCCTAGGGGAAAACTACTCATACCGTTGTAATGGGGCTAGTTTCTACTTTCAGATGCAACAGAAACTTTGCGGATTGGTCAATCCGTTCGCGAGATATGGCAGTTTTGAGGTAAGAAACGCCTGAAAAACTCCAAATTTTTGCAGTTCTGATGCTCGAAACGAATAACTAGAACGGCCTAGAGGAAAACTACTCATACCGTTGTAATGGGGCTAGTTTCTACTTTCAGATGCAACAGAAACTTTGCGGATTGGTCAATCCGTTCGCGAGATATGGCAGTTTTGAGGTAAGAAACGCTTGAAAAACTCCAAATTTTCGCAGTTCTGATGCTCGAAACGAATAACCAAAACGGCCTAGGGGAAAACTACTCATACCGTTGTAATGGGGCTAGTTTCTACTTTCAGATGCAACAGAAACTTTGGGGATTGGTCAATCCGTTCGCGAGATATGGCAGTTTTGAGGTAAGAAACGCTTGAGAAACTCCAAATTTTCGCAGTTCTGATGCTCGAAACGAATAACTAGAACGGCCTAGGGGAAAACTACTCATACCGTTGTAATGGGGCTAGTTTCTACTTTCAGATGTAACAGAAACTTTGCGGATTGGTCAATCCGTTCGCGAGATATGGCAGTTTTGAGGTAAGAAACGCTTGAGAAACTCCAAATTTTCGCAGTTCTGATGCTCGAAACGAATAACTAGAACGGCCTAGGGGAAAACTACTCATACCGTTGTAATGGGGCGAATTTCTACTTTCAGATGCAATAGAAACTTTGCGGATTGGTCAATCCGTTCGCGAGATATGGCAGTTTTGAGGTAAGAAACGCTTGAGAAACTCCAAATTTTCGCAGTTCTGATGCTCGAAACGAATAACTAGAACGGCCTAGGGGATAACTACTCATACCGTTGTAATGGGGCGAGTTTCTACTTTCAGATGCAACAGAAACTTTGCGGATTGGTCAATCCGTTCGCGAGATATGGCAGTTTTGAGGTAAGAAACGCTTGAAAAACTCCAAATTTTCGCAGTTCTGATGCTCGAAACGAATAACCAAAACGGCCTAGGGGAAAACTACTCATACCGTTGTAATGGGGCTAGTTTCTACTTTCAGATGCAACAGAAACTTTGCGGATTGGTCAATCCGTTCGCGAGATATGGCAGTTTTGAGGTAAGAAACGCTTGAGAAACTCCAAATTTTCGCAGTTCTGATGCTCGAAACGAATAACTAGAACGGCCTAGGGGAAAACTACTCATACCGTTGTAATGGGGCTAGTTTCTACTTTCAGATGTAACAGAAACTTTGCGGATTGGTCAATCCGTTCGCGAGATATGGCAGTTTTGAGGTAAGAAACGCTTGAGAAACTCCAAATTTTCGCAGTTCTGATGCTCGAAACGAATAACCAAAACGGCCTAGGGGAAAACTACTCATACCGTTGTAATGGGGCGAATTTCTACTTTCAGATGCAACAGAAACTTTGCGGATTGGTCAATCCGTTCGCGAGATATGGCAGTTTTGAGGTAAGAAACGCTTGAAAAACTCCAAATTTTCGCAGTTCTGATGCTCGAAACGAATAACCAAAACGGCCTAGGGGAAAACTACTCATACCGTTGTAATGGGGCGAATTTCTACTTTCAGATGCAACAGAAACTTTGCGGATTGGTCAATCCGTTCGCGAGATATGGCAGTTTTGAGGTAAGAAACGCTTGACAAACTCCAAATTTTCGCAGTTCTGATGCTCGAAACGAATAACCAAAACGGCCTAGGGGAAAACTACTCATACCGTTGTAATGGGGCGAATTTCTACTTTCAGATGCAACAGAAACTTTGCGGATTGGTCAATCCGTTCGCGAGATATGGCAGTTTTGAGGTAAGAAACGCTTGAAAAACTCCAAATTTTCGCAGTTCTGATGCTCGATACGAATAACCAAAACGGCCTAGGGGAAAACTACTCATACCGTTGTAATGGGGCTAGTTTCTACTTTCAGATGCAACAGAAACTTTGCGGATTGGTCAATCCGTTCGCGAGATATGGCAGTTTTGAGGTAAGAAACGCTTGAAAAACTCCAAATTTTCGCAGTTCTGATGCTCGAAACGAATAACCAAAACGGCCTAGGGGAAAACTACTCATACCGTTGTAATGGGGCGAGTTTCTACTTTCAGATGCAACAGAAACTTTGGGGATTGGTCAATCCGTTCGCGAGATATGGCAGTTTTGAGGTAAGAAACGCTTGAGAAACTCCAAATTTTCGCAGTTCTGATGCTCGAAACGAATAACTAGAACGGCCTAGGGGAACACTACTCATACCGTTGTAATGGGGCTAGTTTCTACTTTCAGATGTAACAGAAACTTTGCGGATTGGTCAATCCGTTCGCGAGATATGGCAGTTTTGAGGTAAGAAACGCTTGAAAAACTCCAAATTTTCGCAGTTCTGATGCTCGAAACGAATAACCAAAACGGCCTAGGGGAAAACTACTCATACCGTTGTAATGGGGCGAATTTCTACTTTCAGATGCAACAGAAACTTTGCGGATTGGTCAATCCGTTCGCGAGATATGGCAGTTTTGAGGTAAGAAACGCTTGAAAAACTCCAAATTTTCGCAGTTCTGATGCTCGAAACGAATAACCAAAACGGCCTAGGGGAAAACTACTCATACCGTTGTAATGGGGCTAGTTTCTACTTTCAGATGCAACAGAAACTTTGCGGATTGGTCAATCCGTTCGCGAGATATGGCAGTTTTGAGGTAAGAAACGCCTGAAAAACTCCAAATTTTTGCAGTTCTGATGCTCGAAACGAATAACTAGAACGGCCTAGAGGAAAACTACTCATACCGTTGTAATGGGGCTAGTTTCTACTTTCAGATGCAACAGAAACTTTGCGGATTGGTCAATCCGTTCGCGAGATATGGCAGTTTTGAGGTAAGAAACGCTTGAAAAACTCCAAATTTTCGCAGTTCTGATGCTCGAAACGAATAACCAAAACGGCCTAGGGGAAAACTACTCATACCGTTGTAATGGGGCTAGTTTCTACTTTCAGATGCAACAGAAACTTTGGGGATTGGTCAATCCGTTCGCGAGATATGGCAGTTTTGAGGTAAGAAACGCTTGAGAAACTCCAAATTTTCGCAGTTCTGATGCTCGAAACGAATAACTAGAACGGCCTAGGGGAAAACTACTCATACCGTTGTAATGGGGCTAGTTTCTACTTTCAGATGTAACAGAAACTTTGCGGATTGGTCAATCCGTTCGCGAGATATGGCAGTTTTGAGGTAAGAAACGCTTGAGAAACTCCAAATTTTCGCAGTTCTGATGCTCGAAACGAATAACTAGAACGGCCTAGGGGAAAACTACTCATACCGTTGTAATGGGGCGAATTTCTACTTTCAGATGCAATAGAAACTTTGCGGATTGGTCAATCCGTTCGCGAGATATGGCAGTTTTGAGGTAAGAAACGCTTGAGAAACTCCAAATTTTCGCAGTTCTGATGCTCGAAACGAATAACTAGAACGGCCTAGGGGATAACTACTCATACCGTTGTAATGGGGCGAGTTTCTACTTTCAGATGCAACAGAAACTTTGCGGATTGGTCAATCCGTTCGCGAGATATGGCAGTTTTGAGGTAAGAAACGCCTGAAAAACTCCAAATTTTTGCAGTTCTGATGCTCGAAACGAATAACTAGAACGGCCTAGAGGAAAACTACTCATACCGTTGTAATGGGGCTAGTTTCTACTTTCAGATGCAACAGAAACTTTGCGGATTGGTCAATCCGTTCGCGAGATATGGCAGTTTTGAGGTAAGAAACGCTTGAAAAACTCCAAATTTTCGCAGTTCTGATGCTCGAAACGAATAACCAAAACGGCCTAGGGGAAAACTACTCATACCGTTGTAATGGGGCGAGTTTCTACTTTCAGATGCAACAGAAACTTTGCGGATTGGTCAATCCGTTCGCGAGATATGGCAGTTTTGAGGTAAGAAACGATTGAGAAACTCCAAATTTTCGCAGTTCTGATGCTCGAAACGAATAACTAGTACGGCCTAGGGGAAAACTACTCATACCGTTGTAATGGGGCTAGTTTCTACTTTCAGATGCAACAGAAACTTTGCGGATTGGTCAATCCGTTCGCGAGTAATGGCAGTTTTGAGGTAAGAAACGCTTGAGAAACTCCAAATTTTCGCAGTTCTGATGCTCGAAACGAATAACTAGAACGGCCTAGGGGAAAACTACTCATACCGTTGTAATGGGGCTAGTTTCTACTTTTAGATGCAACAGAAACTTTGCGGATTGGTCAATCCGTTCGCGAGATATGGCAGTTTTGCGGTAAGAAACGCTTGAAAAACTCCAAATTTTTGCAGTTCTGATGCTCGAAACGAATAACCAAAACGGCCTAGGGGAAAACTACTCATACCCTTGTAATGGGGCTAGTTTCTACTTTCAGATGCAACAGAAACTTTGCGGATTGGTCAATCCGTTCGCGAGATATGGCAGTTTTGAGGTAAGAAACGCCTGAAAAACTCCAAATTTTTGCAGTTCTGATGCTCGAAACGAATAACTAGAACGGCCTAGGGGAAAACTACTCATACCGTTGTAATGGGGCTAGTTTCTACTTTCAGATGCAACAGAAACTTTGCGGATTGGTCAATCCGTTCGCGAGATATGGCAGTTTTGAGGTAAGAAACGCTTGAAAAACTCCAAATTTTCGCAGTTCTGATGCTCGAAACGAATAACCAAAACGGCCTAGGGGAAAACTACTCATACCGTTGTAATGGGGCGAGTTTCTACTTTCAGATGCAACAGAAACTTTGCGGATTGGTCAATCCGTTCGCGAGATATGGCAGTTTTGAGGTAAGAAACGATTGAGAAACTCCAAATTTTCGCAATTCTGATGCTCGAAACGAATAACTAGAACGGCCTAGGGGAAAACTACTCATACCGTTGTAATGGGGCTAGTTTCTACTTTCAGATGCAACAGAAACTTTGCGGATTGGTCAATCCGTTCGCGAGATATGGCAGTTTTGAGGTAAGAAACGCTTGAGAAACTCCAAATTTTCGCAGTTCTGATGCTCGAAACGAATAACTAGAACGGCCTAGGGAAAAACTACTCATACCGTTGTAATGGGGCGAGTTTCTACTTTCAGATGCAACAGAAACTTTGCGGATTGGTCAATCCGTTCGCGAGATATGGCAGTTTTGAGGTAAGAAACGCTTGAAAAACTCCAAATTTTCGCACTTCTGATGCTCGAAACGAATAACCAGAACGGCCTAGGGGAAAACTACTCATACCGTTGTAATGGGTCGAGTTTCTACTTTCAGATGCAACAGAAACTTTGCGGATTGGTCAATCCGTTCGCGAGATATGGCAGTTTTGAGGTAAGAAACGCTTGAGAAACTCCAAATTTTCGCAGTTCTGATGCTCGAAACGAATAACTAGAACGGCCTAGGGGATAACTACTCATACCGTTGTAATGGGGCGAGTTTCTACTTTCAGATGCAACAGAAACTTTGCGGATTGGTCAATCCGTTCGCGAGATATGGCAGTTTTGAGGTAAGAAACGCCTGAAAAACTCCAAATTTTTGCAGTTCTGATGCTCGAAACGAATAACTAGAACGGCCTAGAGGAAAACTACTCATACCGTTGTAATGGGGCTAGTTTCTACTTTCAGATGCAACAGAAACTTTGCGGATTGGTCAATCCGTTCGCGAGATATGGCAGTTTTGAGGTAAGAAACGCTTGAAAAACTCCAAATTTTCGCAGTTCTGATGCTCGAAACGAATAACCAAAACGGCCTAGGGGAAAACTACTCATACCGTTGTAATGGGGCGAGTTTCTACTTTCAGATGCAACAGAAACTTTGCGGATTGGTCAATCCGTTCGCGAGATATGGCAGTTTTGAGGTAAGAAACGATTGAGAAACTCCAAATTTTCGCAATTCTGATGCTCGAAACGAATAACTAGAACGGCCTACGGGAAAACTACTCATACCGTTGTAATGGGGCTAGTTTCTACTTTCAGATGCAACAGAACCTTTGCGGATTGGTCAATCCGTTCGCGAGATATGGCAGTTTTGAGGTAAGAAACGATTGAGAAACTCCAAATTTTCGCAATTCTGATGCTCGAAACGAATAACTAGAACGGCCTACGGGAAAACTACTCATACCGTTGTAATGGGGCTAGTTTCTACTTTTAGATGCAACAGAAACTTTGCGGATTGGTCAATCCGTTCGCGAGATATGGCAGTTTTGAGGTAAGAAACGCTTGAAAAACTCCAAATTTTTGCAGTTCTGATGCTCGAAACGAATAACTAGAACGGCCTAGGGGAAAACTACTCATACCGTTGTAATGGGGCTAGTTTCTACTTTCAGATGCAACAGAAACTTTGCAGATTGGTCAATCCGTTCGCGAGATATGGCAGTTTTGAGGTAAGAAACGCTTGAAAAACTCCAAATTTTTGCAGTTCTGATGCTCGAAACGAATAACTAGAACGGCCTAGGGGAACACTACTCATACCGTTGTAATGGGGCTAGTTTCTACTTTCAGATGCAACAGAAACTTTGCGGATTGGTCAATCCGTTCGCGAGATATGGCAGTTCTGATATAAGAAACGCTTGAAAAACTCCAAATTTTTGCAGTTCTGATGCTCGAAACGAATAACTAGAACGGCCTAGGGGAAAACTACTCATACCGTTGTAATGGGGCTAGTTTCTACTTTCAGATGCAACAGAAACTTTGCAGATTGGTCAATTCGTTCGCGAGATATGGCAGTTTTGAGGTAAGAAACGCCTGAAAAACTCCAAATTTTTGCAGTTCTGATGCTCGAAACGAATAACTAGAACGGCCTAGGGGAAAACTACTCATACCGTTGTAATGGGGCTCGTTTCTACTTTCAGATGCAACAGAAACTTTGCGGATTGGTCAATCCGTTCGCGAGTAATGGCAGTTTTGAGGTAAGAAACGCTTGAGAAACTCCAAATTTTCGCAGTTCTGATGCTCGAAACGAATAACTAGAACGGCCTAGGGGAACACTACTCATACCGTTGTAATGGGGCTAGTTTCTACTTTCAGATGCAACAGAAACTTTGCGGATTGGTCAATCCGTTCGCGAGATATGGCAGTTTTGAGGTAAGAAACGCTTGAAAAACTCCAAATTTTCGCAGTTCTGATGCTCGAAACGAATAACCAAAACGGCCTAAGGGAAAACTACTCATACCTTTGTAATGGGGCTAGTTTCTACTTTCAGATGCAACAGAAACTTTGCGGATTGGTCAATCCGTTCGCGAGATATGGCAGTTTTGAGGTAAGAAACGCTTGAAAAACTCCAAATTTTCGCAGTTCTGATACTCGAAACGAATAACCAAAACGGCCTAGGGGAAAACTACTCATACCTTTGTAATGGGGCTAGTTTCTACTTTCAGATGCAACAGAAACTTTGCGGATTGGTCAATCCGTTCGCGAGATATGGCAGTTTTGAGGTAAGAAACGCTTGAGAAACTCCAAATTTTCGCAGTTCTGATGCTCGAAACGAATAACTAGAACGGCCTAGGGGAAAACTACTCATACCGTTGTAATGGGGCTAGTTTCTACTTTCAGATGCAACAGAAACTTTGCGGATTGGTCAATCCGTTCGCGAGATATGGCAGTTCTGATATAAGAAACGCTTGAAAAACTCCAAATTTTTGCAGTTCTGATGCTCGAAACGAATAACTAGAACGGCCTAGGGGAAAACTACTCATACCGTTGTAATGGGGCTAGTTTCTACTTTCAGATGCAACAGAAACTTTGCAGATTGGTCAATCCGTTCGCGAGATATGGCAGTTTTGAGGTAAGAAACGCCTGAAAAACTCCAAATTTTTGCAGTTCTGATGCTCGAAACGAATAACTAGAACGGCCTAGGGGAAAACTACTCATACCGTTGTAATGGGGCTCGTTTCTACTTTCAGATGCAACAGAAACTTTGCGGATTGGTCAATCCGTTCGCGAGTAATGGCAGTTTTGAGGTAAGAAACGCTTGAGAAACTCCAAATTTTCGCAGTTCTGATGCTCGAAACGAATAACTAGAACGGCCTAGGGGAACACTACTCATACCGTTGTAATGGGGCTAGTTTCTACTTTCAGATGCAACAGAAACTTTGCGGATTGGTCAATCCGTTCGCGAGATATGGCAGTTTTGAGGTAAGAAACGCTTGAAAAACTCCAAATTTTCGCAGTTCTGATGCTCGAAACGAATAACCAAAACGGCCTAAGGGAAAACTACTCATACCTTTGTAATGGGGCTAGTTTCTACTTTCAGATGCAACAGAAACTTTGCGGATTGGTCAATCCGTTCGCGAGATATGGCAGTTTTGAGGTAAGAAACGCTTGAAAAACTCCAAATTTTCGCAGTTCTGATGCTCGAAACGAATAACCAAAACGGCCTAGGGGAAAACTACTCATACCGTTGTATTGGGGCTAGTTTCTACTTTCAGATGCAAAAGAAACTTTGCGGATTGGTCAATCCGTTCGCGAGATATGGCAGTTTTGAGGTAAGAAACGCTTGAAAAACTAGAAATTTTCGCAGTTCTGATACTCGAAACGAATAACCAAAACGGCCTAGGGGAAAACTACTCATACCTTTGTAATGGGGCTAGTTTCTACTTTCAGATGCAACAGATACTTTGCGGATTGGTCAATCCGTTCGCGAGATATGGCAGTTTTGAGGTAAGAAACGCTTGAGAAACTCCAAATTTTCGCAGTTCTGATGCTCGAAACGAATAACTAGAACGGCCTAGGGGAAAACTACTCATACCGTTGTAATGGGGCGAATTTCTACTTTCAGATGCAACAGAAACTTTGCGGATTGGTCAATCCGTTCGCGAGATATGGCAGTTTTGATGTAAGAAACGCTTGAAAAACTCCAAATTTTCGCAGTTCTGATGCTCGAAACGAATAACCAAAACGGCCTAAGGGAAAACTACTCATACCGTTGTAATGGGGCTAGTTTCTACTTTCAGATGCAACAGAAACTTTGCGGATTGGTCAATCCGTTCGCGAGATATGGCAGTTTTGAGGTAAGAAACGCTTGAGAAACTCCAAATTTTCGCAGTTCTGATGCTCGAAACGAATAACTAGAACGGCCTAGGGGAAAACTACTCATACCGTTGTAATGGGGCTAGTTTCTACTTTCAGATGCAACAGAAACTTTGCGGATTGGTCAATCCGTTCGCGAGATATGGCAGTTTTGAGGTAAGAAACGATTGAGAAACTCCAAATTTTCGCAATTCTGATGCTCGAAACGAATAACTAGAACGGCCTAGGGGAAAACTACTCATACCGTTGTAATGGGGCGAATTTCTACTTTCAGAGCAACAGAAACTTTGCGGATTGGTCAATCCGTTCGCGAGATATGGCAGTTTTGAGGTAAGAAACGCTTGAAAAACTCCAAATTTTCGCAGTTCTGATGCTCGAAACGAATAACCAAAACGGCCTAGGGGAAAACTACTCATACCGTTGTAATGGGGCTAGTTTCTACTTTCAGATGCAACAGAAACTTTGCGGATTGGTCAATCCGTTCGCGAGATATGGCAGTTTTGAGGTAAGAAACGCTTGAGAAACTCCAAATTTTCGCAGTTCTGATGCTCGAAACGAATAACTAGAACGGCCTAGGGGAAAACTACTCATACCGTTGTAATGGGGCTAGTTTCTACTTTCAGATGCAACAGAAACTTTGCGGATTGGTCAATCCGTTCGCGAGATATGGCAGTTTTGAGGTAAGAAACGATTGAGAAACTCCAAATTTTCGCAATTCTGATGCTCGAAACGAATAACTAGAACGGCCTAGGGGAAAACTACTCATACCGTTGTAATGGGGCGAATTTCTACTTTCAGATGCAACAGAAACTTTGCGGATTGGTCAATCCGTTCGCGAGATATGGCAGTTTTGAGGTAAGAAACGCTTGAAAAACTCCAAATTTTCGCAGTTCTGATGCTCGAAACGAATAACCAAAACGGCCTAGGGGAAAACTACTCATACCGTTGTAATGGGGCTAGTTTCTACTTTCAGATGCAACAGAAACTTTGCGGATTGGTCAATCCGTTCGCGAGTAATGGCAGTTTTGAGGTAAGAAACGCTTGAGAAACTCCAAATTTTCGCAGTTCTGATGCTCGAAACGAATAACTAGAACGGCCTAGGGGAACACTACTCATACCGTTGTAATGGGGCTAGTTTCTACTTTCAGATGCAAAAGAAACTTTGCGGATTGGTCAATCCGTTCGCGAGATATGGCAGTTTTGAGGTAAGAAACGCTTGAAAAACTAGAAATTTTCGCAGTTCTGATACTCGAAACGAATAACCAAAACGGCCTAGGGGAAAACTACTCATACCTTTGTAATGGGGCTAGTTTCTACTTTCAGATGCAACAGATACTTTGCGGATTGGTCAATCCGTTCGCGAGATATGGCAGTTTTGAGGTAAGAAACGCTTGAGAAACTCCAAATTTTCGCAGTTCTGATGCTCGAAACGAATAACTAGAACGGCCTAGGGGAAAACTACTCATACCGTTGTAATGGGGCGAATTTCTACTTTCAGATGCAACAGAAACTTTGCGGATTGGTCAATCCGTTCGCGAGATATGGCAGTTTTGATGTAAGAAACGCTTGAAAAACTCCAAATTTTCGCAGTTCTGATGCTCGAAACGAATAACCAAAACGGCCTAAGGGAAAACTACTCATACCGTTGTAATGGGGCTAGTTTCTACTTTCAGATGCAACAGAAACTTTGCGGATTGGTCAATCCGTTCGCGAGATATGGCAGTTTTGAGGTAAGAAACGCTTGAGAAACTCCAAATTTTCGCAGTTCTGATGCTCGAAACGAATAACTAGAACGGCCTAGGGGAAAACTACTCATACCGTTGTAATGGGGCTAGTTTCTACTTTCAGATGCAACAGAAACTTTGCGGATTGGTCAATCCGTTCGCGAGATATGGCAGTTTTGAGGTAAGAAACGATTGAGAAACTCCAAATTTTCGCAATTCTGATGCTCGAAACGAATAACTAGAACGGCCTAGGGGAAAACTACTCATACCGTTGTAATGGGGCGAATTTCTACTTTAAGATGCAACAGAAACTTTGCGGATTGGTCAATCCGTTCGCGAGATATGGCAGTTTTGAGGTAAGAAACGCTTGAAAAACTCCAAATTTTCGCAGTTCTGATGCTCGAAACGAATAACCAAAACGGCCTAGGGGAAAACTACTCATACCGTTGTAATGGGGCTAGTTTCTACTTTCAGATGCAACAGAAACTTTGCGGATTGGTCAATCCGTTCGCGAGATATGGCAGTTTTGAGGTAAGAAACGCTTGAGAAACTCCAAATTTTCGCAGTTCTGATGCTCGAAACGAATAACTAGAACGGCCTAGGGGAAAACTACTCATACCGTTGTAATGGGGCTAGTTTCTACTTTCAGATGCAACAGAAACTTTGCGGATTGGTCAATCCGTTCGCGAGATATGGCAGTTTTGAGGTAAGAAACGATTGAGAAACTCCAAATTTTCGCAATTCTGATGCTCGAACGAATAACTAGAACGGCCTAGGGGAAAACTACTCATACCGTTGTAATGGGGCTAGTTTCTACTTTCAGATGCAACAGAAACTTTGCGGATTGGTCAATCCGTTCGCGAGATATGGCAGTTTTGAGGTAAGAAACGCCTGAAAAACTCCAAATTTTTGCAGTTCTGATGCTCGAAACGAATAACCAAAACGGCCTAGGGGAAAACTACTCATACCTTTGTAATGGGGCTAGTTTCTACTTTCAGATGCAACAGATACTTTGCGGATTGGTCAATCCGTTCGCGAGATATGGCAGTTTTGAGGTAAGAAACGCCTGAAAAACTCCAAATTTTTGCAGTTCTGATGCTCGAAACGAATAACTAGAACGGCCTAGGAGAAAACTACTCATACCGTTGTAATGGGGCTAGTTTCTACTTTCAGATGCAACAGAAACTTTGCGGATTGGTCAATCCGTTCGCGAGATATGGCAGTTTTGATATAAGAAACGCTTGAGAAACTCCAAATTTTCGCAGTTCTGATGCTCGAAACGAATAACTAGAACGGCCTAGGGGAAAACTACTCATACCGTTGTAATGGGGCTAGTTTCTACTTTCAGATGCAACAGAAACTTTGCGGATTGGTCAATCCGTTCGCGAGATATGGCAGTTTTGAGGTAAGAAACGCCTGAAAAACTCCAAATTTTTGCAGTTCTGATGCTCGAAACGAATAACTAGAACGGCCTAGGGGAAAACTACTCATACCGTTGTAATGGGGCTAGTTTCTACTTTCAGATGCAACAGAAACTTTGCGGATTGGTCAATCCGTTCGCGAGATATGGCAGTTTTGAGGTAAGAAACGCTTGAGAAACTCCAAATTTTCGCAGTTCTGATGCTCGAAACGAATAACTAGAACGGCCTAGGGGAAAACTACTCATACCGTTGTAATGGGGCTAGTTTCTACTTTCAGATGTAACAGAAACTTTGCGGATTGGTCAATCCGTTCGCGAGATATGGCAGTTTTGAGGTAAGAAACGATTGAGAAACTCCAAATTTTCGCAATTCTGATGCTCGAAACGAATAACTAGAACGGCCTAGGGGAAGACTACTCATACCGTTGTAATGGGGCTAGTTTCTACTTTCAGATGCAACAGAAACTTTGCGGATTGGTCAATCCGTTCGCGAGATATGGCAGTTTTGAGGTAAGAAACGCCTGAAAAACTCCAAATTTTTGCAGTTCTGATGCTCGAAACGAATAACTAGAACGGCCTAGGGGAAAACTACTCATACCGTTGTAATGGGGCTAGTTTCTACTTTCAGATGCAACAGAAACTTTGCGGATTGGTCAATCCGTTCGCGAGATATGGCAGTTTTGAGGTAAGAAACGCTTGAAAAACTCCAAATTTTCGCAGTTCTGATGCTCGAAACGAATAACCAAAACGGCCTAGGGGAAAACTACTCATACCGTTGTAATGGGGCGAGTTTCTACTTTCAGATGCAACAGAAACTTTGCGGATTGGTCAATCCGTTCGCGAGATATGGCCGTTTTGAGGTAAGAAACGCTTGAGAAACTCCAAATTTTCGCAGTTCTGATGCTCGAAACGAATAACTAGAACGGCCTAGGGGAAAACTACTCATACCGTTGTAATGGGGCGAGTTTCTACTTTCAGATGCAACAGAAACTTTGCGGATTGGTCAATCCGTTCGCGAGATATGGCAGTTTTGAGGTAAGAAACGCTTGAAAAACTCCAAATTTTCGCAGTTCTGATGCTCGAAACGAATAACCAAAACGGCCTAGGGGAAAACTACTCATACCGTTGTAATGGGGCTAGTTTCTACTTTCAGATGCAACAGAAACTTTGCGGATTGGTCAATCCGTTCGCGAGATATGGCAGTTTTGAGGTAAGAAACGATTGAGAAACTCCAAATTTTCGCAATTCTGATGCTCGAAACGAATAACTAGAACGGCCTAGGGGAAAACTACTCATACCGTTGTAATGGGGCTAGTTTCTACTTTCAGATGCAACAGAAACTTTGCGGATTGGTCAATCCGTTCGCGAGATATGGCAGTTTTGAGGTAAGAAACGCTTGAAAAACTCCAAATTTTCGCAGTTCTGATAATCGAAACGAATAACCAAAACGGCCTAGGGGAAAACTACTCATACCATTGTAATGGGGCTAGTTTCTACTTTCAGATGCAACAGAAACTTTGCGGATTGGTCAATCCGTTCGCGAGATATGGCAGTTTTGAGGTAAGAAACGCTTGAAAAACTCCAAATTTTCGCAGTTCTGATGCTCGAAACGAATAACCAATACGGCCTAGGGGAAAACTACTCATACCGTTGTAATGGGGCTAGTTTCTACTTTCAGATGCAACAGAAACTTTGCGGATTGGTCAATCCGTTCGCGAGATATGGCAGTTTTGAGGTAAGAAACGCTTGAAAAACTCCAAATTTTCACAGTTCTGATGCTCGAAACGAATAACCAAAACGGCCTAGGGGAAAACTACTCATACCATTGTAATGGGGCTAGTTTCTACTTTCAGATGCAACAGAAACTTTGCGGATTGGTCAATCCGTTCGCGAGATATGGCAGTTTTGAGGTAAGAAACGCTTGAAAAACTCCAAATTTTCGCAGTTCTGATGCTCGAAACGAATAACCAATACGGCCTAGGGGAAAACTACTCATACCGTTGTAATGGGGCTAGTTTCTACTTTCAGATGCAACAGAAACTTTGCGGATTGGTCAATCCGTTCGCGAGATATGGCAGTTTTGAGGTAAGAAACGCTTGAAAAACTCCAAATTTTCGCAGTTCTGATAATCGAAACGAATAACCAAAACGGCCTAGGGGAAGACTACTCATACCGTTGTAATGGGGCTAGTTTCTACTTTCAGATGCAACAGAAACTTTGCGGATTGGTCAATCCGTTCGCGAGATATGGCAGTTTTGAGGTAAGAAACGCTTGAAAAACTCCAAATTTTCGCAGTTCTGATGCTCGAAACGAATAACTAGAACGGCCTAGGGGAAAACTACTCATACCGTTGTAATGGGGCGAGTTTCTACTTTCAGATGCAACAGAAACTTTGCGGATTGGTCAATCCGTTCGCGAGATATGGCAGTTTTGAGGTAAGAAACGCTTGAGAAACTCCAAATTTTCGCAGTTCTGATGCTCGAAACGAATAACTAGAACGGCCTAGGGGAAAACTACTCATACCGTTGTAATGGGGCGAGTTTCTACTTTCAGATGCAACAGAAACTTTGCGGATTGGTCAATCCGTTCGCGAGATATGGCAGTTTTGAGGTAAGAAACGCTTGAAAAACTCCAAATTTTCGCAGTTCTGATGCTCGAAACGAATAACCAAAACGGCCTAGGGGAAAACTACTCATACCGTTGTAATGGGGCGAGTTTCTACTTTCAGATGCAACAGAAATTTTGCGGATTGGTCAATCCGTTCGCGAGATATGGCAGTTTGGAGGTAAGAAACGCTTGAGAAACTCCAAATTTTCGCAGTTCTGATGCTCGAAACGAATAACTAGAACGGCCTAGGGGAAAACTACTCATACCGTTGTAATGGGGCCAGTTTCTACTTTCAGATGCAACAGAAACTTTGCGGATTGGTCAATCCGTTCGCGAGATATGGCAGTTTTGAGGTAAGAAACGCTTGAGAAACTCCAAATTTTCGCAGTTCTGATGCTCGAAACGAATAACTCGAACGGCCTAGGGGAAAACTACTCATACCGTTGTAATGGGGCCAGTTTCTACTTTCAGATGCAACAGAAACTTTGCGGATTGGTCAATCCGTTCGCGAGATATGGCAGTTTTGATGCAAGAAACGCTTGAAAAACTCCAAATTTTTGCAGTTCTGATGCTCGAAACGAATAACCAAAACGGCCTAGGGGAAAACTACTCATACCGTTGTATTGGGGCTAGTTTCTACTTTCAGATGCAACAGAAACTTTGCGGATTGGTCAATCCGTTCGCGAGATATGGCAGTTTTGAGGTAAGAAACGCTTGAAAAACTCAAAATTTTCGCAGTTCTGAAGCTCGACACGAATAACTAGAACGGCCTAGGGGAAAAGTGCGCATACCGTTGTAATCAGGCGAGTTTCTACTTTCAGACACAACAGAAATTTTGCGGATTGTTCAATCCGTTTGCGAGATGTGGCAGTTTGGAGGTAAGAAACGCTTGAGAAACTCAAAATTTTCGCAGTTCTGATGCTCGAAACGAATAACTAGAACGGCCTAGGGGAAAACTACACATACCGTTGTAATCGGGTGAGTTTCTGCTTTCAGACACAACAGAAATTTTGCGGATTGGTCAATCCGTTTGCGAGATGTGGCAGGTTGGTGGTAAGAAACGCTTGAGAAACTCAAAATTTTCGCAGTTCTGATGCTCGAAACGAATAACTAGAACGGCCTAGGGGAAAACTACTCATACCGTTGTAATGGGGCGAATTTCTACATTCAGATGCAACAGAAACTTTGCGGATTGGTCAATCCGTTCGCGAGATATGGCAGTTTTGAGGTAAGAAACGCTTGAGAAACTCCAAATTTTCGCAGTTCTGATGCTCGAAACGAATAACTAGAACGGCCTAGGGGAAAACTACTCATACCGTTGTAATGGGGCTAGTTTCTACTTTCAGATGCAACAGAAACTTTGCGGATTGGTCAATCCGTTCGCGAGATATGGCAGTTTTGAGGTAAGAAACGCTTGAAAAACTCCAAATTTTCGCAGTTCTGATGCTCGAAACGAATAACTAGAACGGCCTAGGGGAAAACTACTCATACCGTTGTAATGGGGCCAGTTTCTACTTTCAGATGCAACAGAAACTTTGCGGATTGGTCAATCCGTTCGCGAGATATGGCAGTTTTGAGGTAAGAAACGCTTGAGAAACTCCAAATTTTCGCAGTTCTGATGCTCGAAACGAATAACTCGAACGGCCTAGGGGAAAACTACTCATACCGTTGTAATGGGGCGAATTTCTACTTTCAGATGCAACAGAAACTTTGCGGATTGGTCAATCCGTTCGCGAGATATGGCAGTTTTGAGGTAAGAAACGCTTGAAAAACTCCAAATTTTCGCAGTTCTGATGCTCGAAACGAATAACCAAAACGGCCTAGGGGAAAACTACTCATACCGTTGTAATGGGGCTAGTTTCTACTTTCAGATGCAACAGAAACTTTGCGGATTGGTCAATCCGTTCGCGAGATATGGCAGTTTTGAGGTAAGAAACGCTTGAAAAACTCCAAATTTTCGCAGTTCTGATGCTCGAAACGAATAACCAAAACGGCCTAGGGGAAAACTACTCATACCGTTGTAATGGGGCTAGTTTCTACTTTCAGATGCAACAGAAACTTTGCGGATTGGTCAATCCGTTCGCGAGATATGGCAGTTTTGAGGTAAGAAACGCTTGAAAAACTCCAAATTTTCGCAGTTCTGATGCTCGAAACTAATAACCAAAACGGCCTAGGGGAAAACTACTCATACCTTTGTAATGGGGCTAGTTTCTACTTTCAGATGCAACAGAAACTTTGCGGATTGGTCAATCCGTTCGCGAGATATGGCAGTTTTGAGGTAAGAAACGCTTGAAAAACTCCAAATTTTCGCAGTTCTGATGCTCGAAACGAATAACTCGAACGGCCTAGGGGAAAACTACTCATACCGTTGTAATGGGGCCAGTTTCTACTTTCAGATGCAACAGAAACTTTGCGGATTGGTCAATCCGTTCGCGAGATATGGCAGTTTTGAGGTAAGAAACGCTTGAGAAACTCCAAATTTTCGCAGTTCTGATGCTCGAAACGAATAACTAGAACGGCCTAGGGGAAAACTACTCATACAGTTGTAATGGGTCGAGTTTCTACTTTCAGATGCAACAGAAACTTTGCGGATTGGTCAATCCGTTCGCGAGATATGGCAGTTTTGAGGTAAGAAACGCTTGAGAAACTCCAAATTTTCGCAGTTCTGATGCTCGAAACTAATAACCAAAACGGCCTAGGGGAAAACTACTCATACCTTTGTAATGGGGCTAGTTTCTACTTTCAGATGCAACAGAAACTTTGCGGATTGGTCAATCCGTTCGCGAGATATGGCAGTTTTGAGGTAAGAAACGCTTGAAAAACTCCAAATTTTCGCAGTTCTGATGCTCGAAACGAATAACTCGAACGGCCTAGGGGAAAACTACTCATACCGTTGTAATGGGGCCAGTTTCTACTTTCAGATGCAACAGAAACTTTGCGGATTGGTCAATCCGTTCGCGAGATATGGCAGTTTTGATGTAAGAAACGCTTGAAAAACTCCAAATTTTCGCAGTTCTGATGCTCGAAACGAATAACCAAAACGGCCTAGGGGAAAACTACTCATACCGTTGTATTGGGGCTAGTTTCTACTTTCAGATGCAACAGAAACTTTGCGGATTGGTCAATCCGTTCGCGAGATATGGCAGTTTTGACGTAAGAAACGCTTGAAAAACTCCAAATTTTCGCAGTTCTGATACTCGAAACGAATAACCAAAACGGCCTAGGGGAAAACTACTCATACCTTTGTAATGGGGCTAGTTTCTACTTTCAGATGCAACAGAAACTTTGCGGATTGGTCAATCCGTTCGCGAGATATGGCAGTTTTGAGGTAAGAAACGCTTGAGAAACTCCAAATTTTCGCAGTTCTGATGCTCGAAACGAACAACTAGAACGGCCTAGCGGAAAACTACTCATACCGTTGTAATGGGGCTAGTTTCTACTTTCAGATGCAACAGAAACTTTGCGGATTGGTCAATCCGTTCGCGAGATATGGCAGTTTTGAGGTAAGAAACGCTTGAGAAACTCCAAATTTTCGCAGTTCTGATGCTCGAAACGAATAACTAGAACGGCCTAGGGGAAAACTACTCATACAGTTGTAATGGGTCGAGTTTCTACTTTCAGATGCAACAGAAACTTTGCGGATTGGTCAATCCGTTCGCGAGGTATGGCAGTTTTGAGGTAAGAAACGCTTGAAAAACTCAAAATTTTCGCAGTTCTGAAGCTCGACACGAATAACTAGAACGGCCTAGGGGAAAAGTGCGCATACCGTTGTAATCAGGCGAGTTTCTACTTTCAGAAGCAACAGAAATTTTGCGGATTGGTCAATCCGTTCGCGAGATATGGCAGTTTGAATGTAAGAAACGCTTGAGAAACTCAAAATTTTCGCAGTTCTGATGCTCGAAACGAATAAATAGAACGGCCTAGGGGAAAACTACACATACCGTTGTAATCGGGCGAGTTTCTACTTTCAGACACAACAGAAATTTTGCGGATTGGTCAATCCGTTTGCGAGATGTGGCAGTTTGGAGGTAAGAAACGCTTGAGAAACTCAAAATTTTCGCAGTTCTGATGCTCGAAACGAATAACCAGAACGACCTAGGGGAAAAGTACGCATACCGTTGTAATCGGGCGTGTCTCTACTTTCAGATGCAACAGAAATTTTGCGGATTGGTCAATCCGTTCGCGAGATATGGCAGTTTGTAGGTAAGAAACGCTTGAGAAACTCAAAATTTTCGCAGTTCTGATGCTCGAAACGAATAACTGGAACGGCCTAGGGGAAAACTACACACACCGTTGTAATCGGGCGAGTTTCTACTTTCAGACACAACAGAAATTTTGCGGATTGGTCAATCCGTTCGCGAGATATGGCAGTTTGGAGGTAAGAAACGCTTGAGAAACTCAAAATTTTCGCAGTTCTGAAGCTCGACACGAATAACTAGAACGGCCTAGGGGAAAAGTGCGCATACCGTTGTAATCGGGCGAGTTTCTACTTTCAGAAGCAACAGAAATTTTGCGGATTGGTCAATCCGTTCGCGAGATATGGCAGTTTGGAGATAAGAAACGCTTGAGAAACTCAAAATTTTCGCAGTTCTGATGCTCGAAACGAATAAATAGAACGGCCTAGGGGAAAACTACACATACCGTTGTAATCGGGCGGGTTTCTACTTTCAGACACAACAGAAATTTTGCGGATTGTTCAATCCGTTTGCGAGATGTGGCAGTTTGGAGGTAAGAAACGCTTGAGAAACTCAAAATTTTCGCAGTTCTGATGCTCGAAACGAATAACTAGAACGGCCGAGGGGAAAACTACACATACCGTTGTAATCGGGTGAGTTTCTGCTTTCAGACACAACAGAAATTTTGCGGATTGGTCAATCCGTTTGCGAGATGTGGCAGTTTGGTGGTAAGAAACGCTTGAGAAACTCAAAATTTTCGCAGTTCTGATGCTCGAAACGAATAACTAGAACGGCCTAGGGGAAAACTACTCATACCGTTGTAATGGGGCGAATTTCTACATTCAGATGCAACAGAAACTTTGCGGATTGGTCAATCCGTTCGCGAGATATGGCAGTTTTGAGGTAAGAAACGCTTGAAAAACTCCAAATTTTCGCAGTTCTGATGCTCGAAACGAATAACCAAAACGGCCTAGGGGAAAACTACTCATACCGTTGTAATGGGGCTAGTTTCTACTTTCAGATGCAACAGAAACTTTGCGGATTGGTCAATCCGTTCGCGAGATATGGCAGTTTTGAGGTAAGAAACGCTTGAAAAACTCCAAATTTTCGCAGTTCCGATGCTCGAAACGAATAACTAGAACGGCCTAGGGGAAAACTACTCATACCGTTGTAATGGGGCCAGTTTCTACTTTCAGATGCAACAGAAACTTTGCGGATTGGTCAATCCGTTCGCGAGATATGGCAGTTTTGAGGTAAGAAACGCTTGAGAAACTCCAAATTTTCGCAGTTCTGATGCTCGAAACGAATAACTCGAACGGCCTAGGGGAAAACTACTCATACCGTTGTAATGGGGCGAATATCTACTTTCAGATGCAACAGAAACTTTGCGGATTGGTCAATCCGTTCGCGAGATATGGCAGTTTTGAGGTAAGAAACGCTTGAAAAACTCCAAATTTTCGCAGTTCTGATGCTCGAAACGAATAACCAAAACGGCCTAGGGGAAAACTACTCATACCGTTGTAATGGGGCTAGTTTCTACTTTCAGATGCAACAGAAACTTTGCGGATTGGTCAATCCGTTCGCGAGATATGGCAGTTTTGAGGTAAGAAACGCTTGAAAAACTCCAAATTTTCGCAGTTCTGATGCTCGAAACGAATAACCAAAACGGCCTAGGGGAAAACTACTCATACCGTTGTAATGGGGCTAGTTTCTACTTTCAGATGCAACAGAAACTTTGCGGATTGGTCAATCCGTTCGCGAGATATGGCAGTTTTGAGGTAAGAAACGCTTGAAAAACTCCAAATTTTCGCAGTTCTGATGCTCGAAACTAATAACCAAAACGGCCTAGGGGAAAACTACTCATACCTTTGTAATGGGGCTAGTTTCTACTTTCAGATGCAACAGAAACTTTGCGGATTGGTCAATCCGTTCGCGAGATATGGCAGTTTTGAGGTAAGAAACGCTTGAAAAACTCCAAATTTTCGCAGTTCTGATGCTCGAAACGAATAACTCGAACGGCCTAGGGGAAAACTACTTATACCGTTGTAATGGGGCCAGTTTCTACTTTCAGATGCAACAGAAACTTTGCGGATTGGTCAATCCGTTCGCGAGATATGGCAGTTTTGAGGTAAGAAACGCTTGAGAAACTCCAAATTTTCGCAGTTCTGATGCTCGAAACGAATAACTAGAACGGCCTAGGGGAAAACTACTCATACAGTTGTAATGGGTCGAGTTTCTACTTTCAGATGCAACAGAAACTTTGCGGATTGGTCAATCCGTTCGCGAGATATGGCAGTTTTGAGGTAAGAAACGCTTGAGAAACTCCAAATTTTCGCAGTTCTGATGCTCGAAACTAATAACCAAAACGGCCTAGGGGAAAACTACTCATACCTTTGTAATGGGGCTAGTTTCTACTTTCAGATGCAACAGAAACTTTGCGGATTGGTCAATCCGTTCGCGAGATATGGCAGTTTTGAGGTAAGAAACGCTTGAAAAACTCCAAATTTTCGCAGTTCTGATGCTCGAAACGAATAACTCGAACGGCCTAGGGGAAAACTACTCATACCGTTGTAATGGGGCCAGTTTCTACTTTCAGATGCAACAGAAACTTTGCGGATTGGTCAATCCGTTCGCGAGATATGGCAGTTTTGATGTAAGAAACGCTTGAAAAACTCCAAATTTTCGCAGTTCTGATGCTCGAAACGAATAACCAAAACGGCCTAGGGGAAAACTACTCATACCGTTGTATTGGGGCTAGTTTCTACTTTCAGATGCAACAGAAACTTTGCGGATTGGTCAATCCGTTCGCGAGATATGGCAGTTTTGAGGTAAGAAACGCTTGAAAAACTCCAAATTTTCGCAGTTCTGATACTCGAAACGAATAACCAAAACGGCCTAGGGGAAAACTACTCATACCTTTGTAATGGGGCTAGTTTCTACTTTCAGATGCAACAGAAACTTTGCGGATTGGTCAATCCGTTCGCGAGATATGGCAGTTTTGAGGTAAGAAACGCTTGAGAAACTCCAAATTTTCGCAGTTCTGATGCTCGAAACGAACAACTAGAACGGCCTAGGGGAAAACTACTCATACCGTTGTAATGGGGCTAGTTTCTACTTTCAGATGCAACAGAAACTTTGCGGATTGGTCAATCGGTTCGCGAGATATGGCAGTTTTGAGGTAAGAAACGCTTGAGAAACTCCAAATTTTCGCAGTTCTGATGCTCGAAACGAATAACTCGAACGGCCTAGGGGAAAACTACTCATACCGTTGTAATGGGGCCAGTTTCTACTTTCAGATGCAACAGAAACTTTGCGGATTGGTCAATCCGTTCGCGAGATATGGCAGTTTTGAGGTAAGAAACGCTTGAGAAACTCCAAATTTTCGCAGTTCTGATGCTCGAAACGAATAACTAGAACGGCCTAGGGGAAAACTACTCATACAGTTGTAATGGGTCGAGTTTCTACTTTCAGATGCAACAGAAACTTTGCGGATTGGTCAATCCGTTCGCGAGATATGGCAGTTTTGAGGTAAGAAACGCTTGAGAAACTCCAAATTTTCGCAGTTCTGATGCTCGAAACTAATAACCAAAACGGCCTAGGGGAAAACTACTCATACCTTTGTAATGGGGCTAGTTTCTACTTTCAGATGCAACAGAAACTTTGCGGATTGGTCAATCCGTTCGCGAGATATGGCAGTTTTGAGGTAAGAAACGCTTGAAAAACTCCAAATTTTCGCAGTTCTGATGCTCGAAACGAATAACTCGAACGGCCTAGGGGAAAACTACTCATACCGTTGTAATGGGGCCAGTTTCTACTTTCAGATGCAACAGAAACTTTGCGGATTGGTCAATCCGTTCGCGAGATATGGCAGTTTTGATGTAAGAAACGCTTGAAAAACTCCAAATTTTCGCAGTTCTGATGCTCGAAACGAATAACCAAAACGGCCTAGGGGAAAACTACTCATACCGTTGTATTGGGGCTAGTTTCTACTTTCAGATGCAACAGAAACTTTGCGGATTGGTCAATCCGTTCGCGAGATATGGCAGTTTTGAGGTAAGAAACGCTTGAAAAACTCCAAATTTTCGCAGTTCTGATACTCGAAACGAATAACCAAAACGGCCTAGGGGAAAACTACTCATACCGTTGTAATGGGGCTAGTTTCTACTTTCAGATGCAACAGAAACTTTGCGGATTGGTCAATCCGTTCGCGAGATATGGCAGTTTTGAGGTAAGAAACGCTTGAGAAACTCCAAATTTTCGCAGTTCTGATGCTCGAAACGAACAACTAGAACGGCCTAGGGGAAAACTACTCATACCGTTGTAATGGGGCTAGTTTCTACTTTCAGATGCAACAGAAACTTTGCGGATTGGTCAATCCGTTCGCGAGATATGGCAGTTTTGAGGTAAGAAACGCTTGAAAAACTCCAAATTTTCGCAGTTCTGATGCTCGAAACGAATAACCAAAACGGCCTAGGGGAAAACTGCTCATACCGTTGTAATGGGGCTAGTTTCTACTTTCAGATGCAACAGAAACTTTGCGGATTGGTCAATCCGTTCGCGAGATATGGCAGTTTTGAGGTAAGAAACGCTTGAAAAACTCCAAATTTTCGCAGTTCTGATGCTCGAAACGAATAACCAAAACGGCCTAGGGGAAAACTACTCATACCGTTGTAATGGGGCGAATTTCTACTTTCAGATGCAACAGAAACTTTGCGGATTGGTCAATCCGTTCGCGAGATATGGCAGTTTTGAGGTAAGAAACGCTTGAAAAACTCCAAATTTTCGCAGTTGTGATGCTCGAAACGAATAACTAGAACGGCCTAGGGGAAAACTACTCATACCGTTGTAATGGGGCAAGTTTCTACTTTCAGATGTAACAGAAACTTTGCGGATTGGTCAATCCGTTCGCGAGATATGGCAGTTTTGAGGTAAGAAACGCTTGAGAAACTCCAAATTTTCGCAGTTCTGATGCTCGAAACGAATAACTAGAACGGCCTAGGGGAAAACTACTCATACCGTTGTAATGGGGCGAGTTTCTACTTTCAGATGCAACAGAAACTTTGCGGATTGGTCAATCCGTTCGCGAGATATGGCAGTTTTGAGGTAAGAAACGCTTGAAAACCTCCAAATTTTCGCAGTTCTGATGCTCGAAACGAATAACCAAAACGGCCTAGGGGAAAACTACTCATACCGTTGTAATGGGGCTAGTTTCTACTTTCAGATGCAACAGAAACTTTGCGGATTGGTCAATCCGTTCGCGAGATATGGCAGTTTTGAGGTAAGAAACGCTTGAAAAACTCCAAATTTTCGCAGTTCTGATGCTCGAAACGAATAACCAAAACGGCCTAGGGGAAAACTACTCATACCGTTGTAATGGGGCTAGTTTCTACTTTCAGATGCAACAGAAACTTTGCGGATTGGTCAATCCGTTCGCGAGATATGGCAGTTTTGAGGTAAGAAACGCTTGAGAAACTCCAAATTTTCGCAGTTCTGATGCTCGAAACGAATAACTAGAACGGCCTAGGGGAAAACTACTCATACCGTTTTAATGGGGCTAGTTTCTACTTTCAGATGCAACAGAAACTTTGGGGATTGGTCAATCCGTTCGCGAGATATGGCAGTTTTGAGGTAAGAAACGCTTGAGAAACTCCAAATTTTCGCAGTTCTGATGCTCGAAACGAATAACTAGAACGGCCTAGGGGAAAACTACTCATACCGTTGTAATGGGGCTAGTTTCTACTTTCAGATGTAACAGAAACTTTGCGGATTGGTCAATCCGTTCGCGAGATATGGCAGTTTTGAGGTAAGAAACGCTTGAGAAACTCCAAATTTTCGCAGTTCTGATGCTCGAAACGAATAACTAGAACGGCCTAGGGGAAAACTACTCATACCGTTGTAATGGGGCTAGTTTCTACTTTCAGATGCAACAGAAACTTTGCGGATTGGTCAATCCGTTCGCGAGATATGGCAGTTTTGAGGTAAGAAACGCTTGAAAAACTCCAAATTTTCGCAGTTCTGATGCTCGAAACGAATAACCAAAACGGCCTAGGGGAAAACTACTCATACCGTTGTAATGGGGCTAGTTTCTACTTTCAGATGCAACAGAAACTTTGCGGATTGGTCAATCCGTTCGCGAGATATGGCAGTTTTGAGGTAAGAAACGCTTGAAAAACTCCAAATTTTCGCAGTTCTGATGCTCGAAACGAATAACCAAAACGGCCTAGGGGAAAACTACTCATACCGTTGTAATGGGGCGAATTTCTACTTTCAGATGCAACAGAAACTTTGCGGATTGGTCAATCCGTTCGCGAGATATGGCAGTTTTGAGGTAAGAAACGATTGAGAAACTCCAAATTTTCGCAATTCTGATGCTCGAAACGAATAACTAGAACGGCCTAGGGGAAAACTACTCATACCGTTGTAATGGGGCGAATTTCTACTTTCAGATGCAACAGAAACTTTGCGGATTGGTCAATCCGTTCGCGAGATATGGCAGTTTTGAGGTAAGAAACGCTTGAAAAACTCCAAATTTTCGCAGTTCTGATGCTCGATACGAATAACCAAAACGGCCTAGGGAAAAACTACTCATACCGTTGTAATGGGGCTAGTTTCTACTTTCAGATGCAACAGAAACTTTGCGGATTGGTCAATCCGTTCGCGAGATATGGCAGTTTTGAGGTAAGAAACGCTTGAAAAACTCCAAATTTTCGCAGTTCTGATGCTCGAAACGAATAACCAAAACGGCCTAGGGGAAAACTACTCATACCTTTGTAATGGGGCTGGTTTCTACTTTCAGATGCAACAGAAACTTTGCGGATTGGTCAATCCGTTCGCGAGATATGGCAGTTTTGAGGTAAGAAACGCTTGAAAAACTCCAAATTTTCGCAGTTCTGATGCTCGAAACGAATAACCAAAACGGCCTAGGGGAAAACTACTCATACCGTTGTAATGGGGCGAATTTCTACTTTCAGATGCAACAGAAACTTTGCGGATTGGTCAATCCGTTCGCGAGATATGGCAGTTTTGAGGTAAGAAACGCTTGAAAAACTCCAAATTTTCGCAGTTCTGATGCTCGAAACGAATAACCAAAACGGCCTAGGGGAAAACTACTCATACCGTTGTAATGGGGCTAGTTTCTACTTTCAGATGCAACAGAAACTTTGGGGATTGGTCAATCCGTTCGCGAGATATGGCAGTTTTGAGGTAAGAAACGCTTGAGAAACTCCAAATTTTCGCAGTTCTGATGCTCGAAACGTATAACCAAAACGGCCTAGGGGAAAACTGCTCATACCGTTGTAATGGGGCTAGTTTCTACTTTCAGATGCAACAGAAACTTTGCAGATTGGTCAATCCGTTCGCGAGATATGGCAGTTTTGAGGTAAGAAACGCTTGAAAAACTCCAAATTTTTGCAGTTCTGATGCTCGAAACGAATAACTAGAACGGCCTAGGGGAACACTACTCATACCGTTGTAATGGGGCTAGTTTCTACTTTCAGATGCAACAGAAACTTTGCGGATTGGTCAATCCGTTCGCGAGATATGGCAGTTTTGAGGTAAGAAACGCTTGAGAAACTCCAAATTTTCGCAGTTCTGATGCTCGAAACGAATAACCAAAACGGCCTAGGGGAAAACTACTCATACCGTTGTAATGGGGCGAATTTCTACTTTCAGATGCAACAGAAACTTTGCGGATTGGTCAATCCGTTCGCGAGATATGGCAGTTTTGAGGTAAGAAACGCTTGAAAAACTCCAAATTTTCGCAGTTCTGATGCTCGAAACGAATAACCAAAACGGCCTAGGGGAAAACTACTCATACCTTTGTAATGGGGCTAGTTTCTACTTTCAGATGCAACAGAAACTTTGCGGATTGGTCAATCCGTTCGCGAGATATGGCAGTTTTGAGGTAAGAAACGCTTGAAAAACTCCAAATTTTCGCAGTTCTGATGCTCGAAACGAATAACCAAAACGGCCTAGGGGAAAACTACTCATACCGTTGTAATGGGGCGAATTTCTACTTTCAGATGCAACAGAAACTTTGCGGATTGGTCAATCCGTTCGCGAGATATGGCAGTTTTGAGGTAAGAAACGCTTGAAAAACTCCAAATTTTCGCAGTTCTGATGCTCGAAACGAATAACCAAAACGGCCTAGGGGAAAACTACTCATACCGTTGTAATGGGGCTAGTTTCTACTTTCAGATGCAACAGAAACTTTGGGGATTGGTCAATCCGTTCGCGAGATATGGCAGTTTTGAGGTAAGAAACGCTTGAGAAACTCCAAATTTTCGCAGTTCTGATGCTCGAAACGAATAACCAAAACGGCCTAGGGGAAAACTGCTCATACCGTTGTAATGGGGCTAGTTTCTACTTTCAGATGCAACAGAAACTTTGCAGATTGGTCAATCCGTTCGCGAGATATGGCAGTTTTGAGGTAAGAAACGCTTGAAAAACTCCAAATTTTTGCAGTTCTGATGCTCGAAACGAATAACTAGAACGGCCTAGGGGAACACTACTCATACCGTTGTAATGGGGCTAGTTTCTACTTTCAGATGCAACAGAAACTTTGCGGATTGGTCAATCCGTTCGCGAGATATGGCAGTTTTGAGGTAAGAAACGCTTGAAAAACTCCAAATTTTCGCAGTTCTGATGCTCGAAACGAATAACCAAAACGGCCTAGGGGAAAACTACTCATACCGTTGTAATGGGGCGAATTTCTACTTTCAGATGCAACAGAAACTTTGCGGATTGGTCAATCCGTTCGCGAGATATGGCAGTTTTGAGGTAAGAAACGCTTGAAAAACTCCAAATTTTCGCAGTTCTGATGCTCGAAACGAATAACCAAAACGGCCTAGGGGAAAACTACTCATACCGTTGTAATGGGGCTAGTTTCTACTTTCAGATGCAACAGAAACTTTGCGGATTGGTCAATCCGTTCGCGAGATATGGCAGTTTTGAGGTAAGAAACGCTTGAGAAACTCCAAATTTTCGCAGTTCTGATGCTCGAAACGAATAACTAGAACGGCCTAGGGGAAAACTACTCATACCGTTGTAATGGGGCGAATTTCTACTTTCAGATGCAACAGAAACTTTGCGGATTGGTCAATCCGTTCGCGAGATATGGCAGTTTTGAGGTAAGAAACGCTTGAAAAACTCCAAATTTTCGCAGTTCTGATGCTCGAAACGAATAACCAAAACGGCCTAGGGGAAAACTACTCATACCGTTGTAATGGGGCGAATTTCTACTTTCAGATGCAACAGAAACTTTGCGGATTGGTCAATCCGTTCGCGAGATATGGCAGTTTTGAGGTAAGAAACGCTTGACAAACTCCAAATTTTCGCAGTTCTGATGCTCGAAACGAATAACCAAAACGGCCTAGGGGAAAACTGCTCATACCGTTGTAATGGGGCTAGTTTCTACTTTCAGATGCAACAGAAACTTTGCAGATTGGTCAATCCGTTCGCGAGATATGGCAGTTTTGAGGTAAGAAACGCTTGAAAAACTCCAAATTTTTGCAGTTCTGATGCTCGAAACGAATAACTAGAACGGCCTAGGGGAACACTACTCATACCGTTGTAATGGGGCTAGTTTCTACTTTCAGATGCAACAGAAACTTTGCGGATTGGTCAATCCGTTCGCGAGATATGGCAGTTTTGAGGTAAGAAACGCTTGAAAAACTCCAAATTTTCGCAGTTCTGATGCTCGAAACGAATAACCAAAACGGCCTAGGGGAAAACTACTCATACCGTTGTAATGGGGCGAATTTCTACTTTCAGATGCAACAGAAACTTTGCGGATTGGTCAATCCGTTCGCGAGATATGGCAGTTTTGAGGTAAGAAACGCTTGAAAAACTCCAAATTTTCGCAGTTCTGATGCTCGAAACGAATAACCAAAACGGCCTAGGGGAAAACTACTCATACCGTTGTAATGGGGCTAGTTTCTACTTTCAGATGCAACAGAAACTTTGCGGATTGGTCAATCCGTTCGCGAGATATGGCAGTTTTGAGGTAAGAAACGCTTGAGAAACTCCAAATTTTCGCAGTTCTGATGCTCGAAACGAATAACTAGAACGGCCTAGGGGAAAACTACTCATACCGTTGTAATGGGGCTAGTTTCTACTTTCAGATGTAACAGAAACTTTGCGGATTGGTCAATCCGTTCGCGAGATATGGCAGTTTTGAGGTAAGAAACGCTTGAGAAACTCCAAATTTTCGCAGTTCTGATGCTCGAAACGAATAACCAAAACGGCCTAGGGGAAAACTACTCATACCGTTGTAATGGGGCGAATTTCTACTTTCAGATGCAACAGAAACTTTGCGGATTGGTCAATCCGTTCGCGAGATATGGCAGTTTTGAGGTAAGAAACGCTTGACAAACTCCAAATTTTCGCAGTTCTGATGCTCGAAACGAATAACCAAAACGGCCTAGGGGAAAACTACTCATACCGTTGTAATGGGGCGAATTTCTACTTTCAGATGCAACAGAAACTTTGCGGATTGGTCAATCCGTTCGCGAGATATGGCAGTTTTGAGGTAAGAAACGCTTGAAAAACTCCAAATTTTCGCAGTTCTGATGCTCGATACGAATAACCAAAACGGCCTAGGGGAAAACTACTCATACCGTTGTAATGGGGCTAGTTTCTACTTTCAGATGCAACAGAAACTTTGCGGATTGGTCAATCCGTTCGCGAGATATGGCAGTTTTGAGGTAAGAAACGCTTGAAAAACTCCAAATTTTCGCAGTTCTGATGCTCGAAACGAATAACCAAAACGGCCTAGGGGAAAACTACTCATACCGTTGTAATGGGGCTAGTTTCTACTTTCAGATGCAACAGAAACTTTGGGGATTGGTCAATCCGTTCGCGAGATATGGCAGTTTTGAGGTAAGAAACGCTTGAGAAACTCCAAATTTTCGCAGTTCTGATGCTCGAAACGAATAACTAGAACGGCCTAGGGGAAAACTACTCATACCGTTGTAATGGGGCTAGTTTCTACTTTCAGATGTAACAGAAACTTTGCGGATTGGTCAATCCGTTCGCGAGATATGGCAGTTTTGAGGTAAGAAACGCTTGAGAAACTCCAAATTTTCGCAGTTCTGATGCTCGAAACGAATAACTAGAACGGCCTAGGGGAAAACTACTCATACCGTTGTAATGGGGCGAATTTCTACTTTCAGATGCAATAGAAACTTTGCGGATTGGTCAATCCGTTCGCGAGATATGGCAGTTTTGAGGTAAGAAACGCTTGAAAAACTCCAAATTTTCGCAGTTCTGATGCTCGAAACGAATAACCAAAACGGCCTAGGGGAAAACTACTCATACCGTTGTAATGGGGCTAGTTTCTACTTTCAGATGCAACAGAAACTTTGGGGATTGGTCAATCCGTTCGCGAGATATGGCAGTTTTGAGGTAAGAAACGCTTGAAAAACTCCAAATTTTTGCAGTTCTGATGCTCGAAACGAATAACTAGAACGGCCTAGGGGAACACTACTCATACCGTTGTAATGGGGCTAGTTTCTACTTTCAGATGCAACAGAAACTTTGCGGATTGGTCAATCCGTTCGCGAGATATGGCAGTTTTGAGGTAAGAAACGCTTGAAAAACTCCAAATTTTCGCAGTTCTGATGCTCGAAACGAATAACCAAAACGGCCTAGGGGAAAACTACTCATACCGTTGTAATGGGGCGAATTTCTACTTTCAGATGCAACAGAAACTTTGCGGATTGGTCAATCCGTTCGCGAGATATGGCAGTTTTGAGGTAAGAAACGCTTGAAAAACTCCAAATTTTCGCAGTTCTGATGCTCGAAACGAATAACCAAAACGGCCTAGGGGAAAACTACTCATACCGTTGTAATGGGGCTAGTTTCTACTTTCAGATGCAACAGAAACTTTGCGGATTGGTCAATCCGTTCGCGAGATATGGCAGTTTTGAGGTAAGAAACGCTTGAGAAACTCCAAATTTTCGCAGTTCTGATGCTCGAAACGAATAACTAGAACGGCCTAGGGGAAAACTACTCATACCGTTGTAATGGGGCTAGTTTCTACTTTCAGATGTAACAGAAACTTTGCGGATTGGTCAATCCGTTCGCGAGATATGGCAGTTTTGAGGTAAGAAACGCTTGAGAAACACCAAATTTTCGCAGTTCTGATGCTCGAAACGAATAACCAAAACGGCCTAGGGGAAAACTACTCATACCGTTGTAATGGGGCGAATTTCTACTTTCAGATGCAACAGAAACTTTGCGGATTGGTCAATCCGTTCGCGAGATATGGCAGTTTTGAGGTAAGAAACGCTTGAAAAACTCCAAATTTTCGCAGTTCTGATGCTCGAAACGAATAACCAAAACGGCCTAGGGGAAAACTACTCATACCGTTGTAATGGGGCGAATTTCTACTTTCAGATGCAACAGAAACTTTGCGGATTGGTCAATCCGTTCGCGAGATATGGCAGTTTTGAGGTAAGAAACGCTTGACAAACTCCAAATTTTCGCAGTTCTGATGCTCGAAACGAATAACCAAAACGGCCTAGGGGAAAACTACTCATACCGTTGTAATGGGGCGAATTTCTACTTTCAGATGCAACAGAAACTTTGCGGATTGGTCAATCCGTTCGCGAGATATGGCAGTTTTGAGGTAAGAAACGCTTGAAAAACTCCAAATTTTCGCAGTTCTGATGCTCGATACGAATAACCAAAACGGCCTAGGGGAAAACTACTCATACCGTTGTAATGGGGCTAGTTTCTACTTTCAGATGCAACAGAAACTTTGCGGATTGGTCAATCCGTTCGCGAGATATGGCAGTTTTGAGGTAAGAAACGCTTGAAAAACTCCAAATTTTCGCAGTTCTGATGCTCGAAACGAATAACCAAAACGGCCTAGGGGAAAACTACTCATACCGTTGTAATGGGGCTAGTTTCTACTTTCAGATGCAACAGAAACTTTGGGGATTGGTCAATCCGTTCGCGAGATATGGCAGTTTTGAGGTAAGAAACGCTTGAGAAACTCCAAATTTTCGCAGTTCTGATGCTCGAAACGAATAACTAGAACGGCCTAGGGGAAAACTACTCATACCGTTGTAATGGGGCTAGTTTCTACTTTCAGATGTAACAGAAACTTTGCGGATTGGTCAATCCGTTCGCGAGATATGGCAGTTTTGAGGTAAGAAACGCTTGAGAAACACCAAATTTTCGCAGTTCTGATGCTCGAAACGAATAACCAAAACGGCCTAGGGGAAAACTACTCATACCGTTGTAATGGGGCGAATTTCTACTTTCAGATGCAACAGAAACTTTGCGGATTGGTCAATCCGTTCGCGAGATATGGCAGTTTTGAGGTAAGAAACGCTTGAAAAACTCCAAATTTTCGCAGTTCTGATGCTCGAAACGAATAACCAAAACGGCCTAGGGGAAAACTACTCATACCGTTGTAATGGGGCGAATTTCTACTTTCAGATGCAACAGAAACTTTGCGGATTGGTCAATCCGTTCGCGAGATATGGCAGTTTTGAGGTAAGAAACGCTTGACAAACTCCAAATTTTCGCAGTTCTGATGCTCGAAACGAATAACCAAAACGGCCTAGGGGAAAACTACTCATACCGTTGTAATGGGGCGAATTTCTACTTTCAGATGCAACAGAAACTTTGCGGATTGGTCAATCCGTTCGCGAGATATGGCAGTTTTGAGGTAAGAAACGCTTGAAAAACTCCAAATTTTCGCAGTTCTGATGCTCGATACGAATAACCAAAACGGCCTAGGGGAAAACTACTCATACCGTTGTAATGGGGCTAGTTTCTACTTTCAGATGCAACAGAAACTTTGCGGATTGGTCAATCCGTTCGCGAGATATGGCAGTTTTGAGGTAAGAAACGCTTGAAAAACTCCAAATTTTCGCAGTTCTGATGCTCGAAACGAATAACCAAAACGGCCTAGGGGAAAACTACTCATACCGTTGTAATGGGGCTAGTTTCTACTTTCAGATGCAACAGAAACTTTGGGGATTGGTCAATCCGTTCGCGAGATATGGCAGTTTTGAGGTAAGAAACGCTTGAGAAACTCCAAATTTTCGCAGTTCTGATGCTCGAAACGAATAACTAGAACGGCCTAGGGGAAAACTACTCATACCGTTGTAATGGGGCTAGTTTCTACTTTCAGATGTAACAGAAACTTTGCGGATTGGTCAATCCGTTCGCGAGATATGGCAGTTTTGAGGTAAGAAACGCTTGAGAAACTCCAAATTTTCGCAGTTCTGATGCTCGAAACGAATAACTAGAACGGCCTAGGGGAAAACTACTCATACCGTTGTAATGGGGCGAATTTCTACTTTCAGATGCAATAGAAACTTTGCGGATTGGTCAATCCGTTCGCGAGATATGGCAGTTTTGAGGTAAGAAACGCTTGAAAAACTCCAAATTTTCGCAGTTCTGATGCTCGAAACGAATAACCAAAACGGCCTAGGGGAAAACTACTCATACCGTTGTAATGGGGCTAGTTTCTACTTTCAGATGCAACAGAAACTTTGCGGATTGGTCAATCCGTTCGCGATATATGGCAGTTTTGAGGTAAGAAACGCTTGAAAAACTCCAAATTTTCGCAGTTCTGATGCTCGATACGAATAACCAAAACGGCCTAGGGGAAAACTACTCATACCGTTGTAATGGGGCTAGTTTCTACTTTCAGATGCAACAGAAACTTTGCGGATTGGTCAATCCGTTCGCGAGATATGGCAGTTTTGAGGTAAGAAACGCTTGAAAGACTCCAAATTTTCGCAGTTCTGATGCTCGAAACGAATAACCAAAACGGCCTAGGGGAAAACTGCTCATACCGTTGTAATGGGGCTAGTTTCTACTTTCAGATGCAACAGAAACTTTGCGGATTGGTCAATCCGTTCGCGAGATATGGCAGTTTTGAGGTAAGAAACGCTTGAAAAACTCCAAATTTTCGCAGTTCTGATGCTCGAAACGAATAACCAAAACGGCCTAGGGGAAAACTACTCATACCGTTGTAATGGGGCGAATTTCTACTTTCAGATGCAACAGAAACTTTGCGGATTGGTCAATCCGTTCGCGAGATATGGCAGTTTTGAGGTAAGAAACGCTTGAAAAACTCCAAATTTTCGCAGTTCTGATGCTCGAAACGAATAACCAAAACGGCCTAGGGGAAAACTGCTCATACCGTTGTAATGGGGCTAGTTTCTACTTTCAGATGCAACAGAAACTTTGCGGATTGGTCAATCCGTTCGCGAGATATGGCAGTTTTGAGGTAAGAAACGCTTGAAAAACTCCAAATTTTCGCAGTTCTGATGCTCGAAACGAATAACCAAAACGGCCTAGGGGAAAACTACTCATACCGTTGTAATGGGGCGAATTTCTACTTTCAGATGCAACAGAAACTTTGCGGATTGGTCAATCCGTTCGCGAGATATGGCAGTTTTGAGGTAAGAAACGCTTGAAAAACTCCAAATTTTCGCAGTTCTGATGCTCGAAACGAATAACCAAAACGGCCTAGGGGAAAACTACTCATACCGTTGTAATGGGGCGAATTTCTACTTTCAGATGCAACAGAAACTTTGCGGATTGGTCAATCCGTTCGCGAGATATGGCAGTTTTGAAGTAAGAAACGCTTGAGAAACTCCAAATTTTCGCAGTTCTGATGCTCGAAACGAATAACTAGAACGGCCTAGGGGGAAACTACTCATACCGTTGTAATGGGGCGAATTTCTACTTTCAGATGCAACAGAAACTTTGCGGATTGGTCAATCCGTTCGCTAGATATGGCAGTTTTGAGGTAAGAAACGCTTGAGAAACTCCAAATTTTCGCAGTTCTGATGCTCGAAACGAATAACTAGAACGGCCTAGGGGAAAACTACTCATACCGTTGTAATGGGGCGAATTTCTACTTTCAGATGCAACAGAAACTTTGCGGATTGGTCAATCCGTTCGCGAGATATGGCAGTTTTGAGGTAAGAAACGCTTGAAAAACTCCAAATTTTCGCAGTTCTGATGCTCGAAACGAATAACCAAAACGGCCTAGGGGAAAACTACTCATACCGTTGTAATGGGGCTAGTTTCTACTTTCAGATGCAACAGAAACTTTGCGGATTGGTCAATCCGTTCGCGAGATATGGCAGTTTTGAGGTAAGAAACGCTTGAAAAACTCCAAATTTTCGCAGTTCTGATGCTCGATACGAATAACCAAAACGGCCTAGGGGAAAACTACTCATACCGTTGTAATGGGGCTAGTTTCTACTTTCAGATGCAACAGAAACTTTGCGGATTGGTCAATCCGTTCGCGAGATATGGCAGTTTTGAGGTAAGAAACGCTTGAAAAACTCCAAATTTTCGCAGTTCTGATGCTCGAAACGAATAACCAAAACGGCCTAGGGGAAAACTACTCATACCTTTGTAATGGGGCTAGTTTCTACTTTCAGATGCAACAGAAACTTTGCGGATTGGTCAATCCGTTCGCGAGATATGGCAGTTTTGAGGTAAGAAACGCATGAAAAACTCCAAATTTTCGCAGTTCTGATGCTCGAAACGAATAACCAAAACGGCCTAGGGGAAAACTGCTCATACCGTTGTAATGGGGCTAGTTTCTACTTTCAGATGCAACAGAAACTTTGCGGATTGGTCAATCCGTTCGCGAGATATGGCAGTTTTGAGGTAAGAAACGCTTGAAAAACTCCAAATTTTCGCAGTTCTGATGCTCGAAACGAATAACCAAAACGGCCTAGGGGAAAACTACTCATACCGTTGTAATGGGGCGAATTTCTACTTTCAGATGCAACAGAAACTTTGCGGATTGGTCAATCCGTTCGCGAGATATGGCAGTTTTGAGGTAAGAAACGCTTGAAAAACTCCAAATTTTCGCAGTTCTGATGCTCGAAACGAATAACCAAAACGGCCCAGGGGAAAACTACTCATACCGTTGTAATGGGGCTAGTTTCTACTTTCAGATGCAACAGAAACTTTGGGGATTGGTCAATCCGTTCGCGAGATATGGCAGTTTTGAGGTAAGAAACGCTTGAGAAACTCCAAATTTTCGCAGTTCTGATGCTCGAAACGAATAACTAGAACGGCCTAGGGGAAAACTACTCATACCGTTGTAATGGGGCTAGTTTCTACTTTCAGATGTAACAGAAACTTTGCGGATTGGTCAATCCGTTCGCGAGATATGGCAGTTTTGAGGTAAGAAACGCTTGAGAAACTCCAAATTTTCGCAGTTCTGATGCTCGAAACGAATAACTAGAACGGCCTAGGGGAAAACTACTCATACCGTTGTAATGGGGCGAATTTCTACTTTCAGATGCAACAGAAACTTTGCGGATTGGTCAATCCGTACGCGAGATATGGCAGTTTTGAGGTAAGAAACGCTTGAAAAACTCCAAATTTTCGCAGTTCTGATGCTCGATACGAATAACCAAAACGGCCTAGGGGAAAACTACTCATACCGTTGTAATGGGGCTAGTTTCTACTTTCAGATGCAACAGAAACTTTGCGGATTGGTCAATCCGTTCGCGAAATATGGCAGTTTTGAGGTTAGAAACGCTTGAAAAACTCCAAATTTTCGCAGTTCTGATGCTCGAAACGAATAACCAAAACGGCCTAGGGGAAAACTACTCATACCTTTGTAATGGGGCTAGTTTCTACTTTCAGATGCAACAGAAACTTTGCGGATTGGTCAATCCGTTCGCGAGATATGGCAGTTTTGAGGTAAGAAACGCTTGAAAAACTCCAAATTTTCGCAGTTCTGATGCTCGAAACGAATAACCAAAACGGCCTAGGGGAAAACTACTCATACCGTTGTAATGGGGCGAATTTCTACTTTCAGATGCAACAGAAACTTTGCGGATTGGTCAATCCGTTCGCGAGATATGGCAGTTTTGAGGTAAGAAACGCTTGAAAAACGCCAAATTTTCGCAGTTCTGATGCTCGAAACGAATAACCAAAACGGCCTAGGGGAAAACTACTCATACCGTTGTAATGGGGCGAATTTCTACTTTCAGATGCAACAGAAACTTTGCGGATTGGTCAATCCGTTCGCGAGATATGGCAGTTTTGAGGTAAGAAACGCTTGAAAAACTCCAAATTTTCGCAGTTCTGATGCTCGAAACGAATAACCAAAACGGCCTAGGGGAAAACTACTCATACCGTTGTAATGGGGCTAGTTTCTACTCTCAGATGCAACAGAAACTTTGGGGATTGGTCAATCCGTTCGCGAGATATGGCAGTTTTGAGGTAAGAAACGCTTGAGAAACTCCAAATTTTCGCAGTTCTGATGCTCGAAACGAATAACCAAAACGGCCTAGGGGAAAACTGCTCATACCGTTGTAATGGGGCTAGTTTCTACTTTCAGATGCAACAGAAACTTTGCAGATTGGTCAATCCGTTCGCGAGATATGGCAGTTTTGAGGTAAGAAACGCTTGAAAAACTCCAAATTTTTGCAGTTCTGATGCTCGAAACGAATAACTAGAACGGCCTAGGGGAACACTACTCATACCGTTGTAATGGGGCTAGTTTCTACTTTCAGATGCAACAGAAACTTTGCGGATTGGTCAATCCGTTCGCGAGATATGGCAGTTTTGAGGTAAGAAACGCTTGAGAAACTCCAAATTTTCGCAGTTCTGATGCTCGAAACGAATAACTAGAACGGCCTAGGGGAAAACTACTCATACCGTTGTAATGGGGCTAGTTTCTACTTTCAGATGTAACAGAAACTTTGCGGATTGGTCAATCCGTTCGCGAGATATGGCAGTTTTGAGGTAAGAAACGCTTGAGAAACTCCAAATTTTCGCAGTTCTGATGCTCGAAACGAATAACTAGAACGGCCTAGGGGAAAACTACTCATACCGTTGTAATGGGGCTAGTTTCTACTTTCAGATGTAACAGAAACTTTGCGGATTGGTCAATCCGTTCGCGAGATATGGCAGTTTTGAGGTAAGAAACGCTTGAGAAACTCCAAATTTTCGCAGTTCTGATGCTCGAAACGAATAACTAGAACGGCCTAGGGGAAAACTACTCATACCGTTGTAATGGGGCGAATTTCTACTTTCAGATGCAACAGAAACTTTGCGGATTGGTCAATCCGTTCGCGAGATATGGCAGTTTTGAGGTAAGAAACGCTTGAAAAACTCCAAATTTTCGCAGTTCTGATGCTCGAAACGAATAACCAAAACGGCCTAGGGGAAAACTACTCATACCGTTGTAATGGGGCGAATTTCTACTTTCAGATGCAACAGAAACTTTGCGGATTGGTCAATCCGTTCGCGAGATATGGCAGTTTTGAGGTAAGAAACGCTTGAAAAACTCCAAATTTTCGCAGTTCTGATGCTCGAAACGAATAACCAAAACGGCCTAGGGGAAAACTACTCATACCGTTGTAATGGGGCTAGTTTCTACTTTCAGATGTAACAGAAACTTTGCGGATTGGTCAATCCGTTCGCGAGATATGGCAGTTTTGGGGTAAGAAACGCTTGAAAAACTCCAAATTTTCGCAGTTCTGATGCTCGAAACGAATAACCAAAACGGCCTAGGGGAAAACTACTCATACCGTTGTAATGGGGCTAGTTTCTACTTTCAGATGCAACAGAAACTTTGCGGATTGGTCAATCCGTTCGCGAGATATGGCAGTTTTGAGGTAAGAAACGCTTGAAAAACTCCAAATTTTCGCAGTTCTGATGCTCGAAACGAATAACCAAAACGGCCTAGGGGAAAACTACTCATACCGTTGTAATGGGGCTAGTTTCTACTTTCAGATGCAACAGAAACTTTGCGGATTGGTCAATCCGTTCGCGAGATATGGCAGTTTTGAGGTAAGAAACGCTTGAAAAACTCCAAATTTTCGCAGTTCTGATGCTCGAAACGAATAACCAAAACGGCCTAGGGGAAAACTGCTCATACCGTTGTAATGGGGCTAGTTTCTACTTTCAGATGCAACAGAAACTTTGCGGATTGGTCAATCCGTTCGCGAGATATGGCAGTTTTGAGGTAAGAAACGCTTGAAAAACTCCAAATTTTCGCAGTTCTGATGCTCGAAACGAATAACCAAAACGGCCTAGGGGAAAACTACTCATACCGTTGTAATGGGGCGAATTTCTACTTTCAGATGCAACAGAAACTTTGCGGATTGGTCAATCCGTTCGCGAGATATGGCAGTTTTGAGGTAAGAAACGCTTGAAAAACTCCAAATTTTCGCAGTTCTGATGCTCGAAACGAATAACCAAAACGGCCTAGGGGAAAACTACTCATACCGTTGTAATGGGGCGAATTTCTACTTTCAGATGCAACAGAAACTTTGCGGATTGGTCAATCCGTTCGCGAGATATGGCAGTTTTGAGGTAAGAAACGCTTGAAAAACTCCAAATTTTCGCAGTTCTGATGCTCGAAACGAATAACCAAAACGGCCTAGGGGAAAACTACTCATACCGTTGTAATGGGGCGAATTTCTACTTTCAGATGCAACAGAAACTTTGCGGATTGGTCAATCCGTTCGCGAGATATGGCAGTTTTGGGGTAAGAAACGCTTGAAAAACTCCAAATTTTCGCAGTTCTGATGCTCGAAACGAATAACCAAAACGGCCTAGGGGAAAACTACTCATACCGTTGTAATGGGGCTAGTTTCTACTTTCAGATGCAACAGAAACTTTGCGGATTGGTCAATCCGTTCGCGAGATATGGCAGTTTTGAGGTAAGAAACGCTTGAAAAACTCCAAATTTTCGCAGTTCTGATGCTCGAAACGAATAACCAAAACGGCCTAGGGGAAAACTACTCATACCGTTGTAATGGGGCTAGTTTCTACTTTCAGATGCAACAGAAACTTTGCGGATTGGTCAATCCGTTCGCGAGATATGGCAGTTTTGAGGTAAGAAACGCTTGAAAAACTCCAAATTTTCGCAGTTCTGATGCTCGAAACGAATAACCAAAACGGCCTAGGGGAAAACTGCTCATACCGTTGTAATGGGGCTAGTTTCTACTTTCAGATGCAACAGAAACTTTGCGGATTGGTCAATCCGTTCGCGAGATATGGCAGTTTTGAGGTAAGAAACGCTTGAAAAACTCCAAATTTTCGCAGTTCTGATGCTCGAAACGAATAACCAAAACGGCCTAGGGGAAAACTACTCATACCGTTGTAATGGGGCGAATTTCTACTTTCAGATGCAACAGAAACTTTGCGGATTGGTCAATCCGTTCGCGAGATATGGCAGTTTTGAGGTAAGAAACGCTTGAAAAACTCCAAATTTTCGCAGTTCTGATGCTCGAAACGAATAACCAAAACGGCCTAGGGGAAAACTACTCATACCGTTGTAATGGGGCGAATTTCTACTTTCAGATGCAACAGAAACTTTGCGGATTGGTCAATCCGTTCGCGAGATATGGCAGTTTTGAGGTAAGAAACGCTTGAAAAACTCCAAATTTTCGCAGTTCTGATGCTCGAAACGAATAACCAAAACGGCCTAGGGGAAAACTACTCATACCGTTGTAATGGGGCGAATTTCTACTTTCAGATGCAACAGAAACTTTGCGGATTGGTCAATCCGTTCGCGAGATATGGCAGTTTTGGGGTAAGAAACGCTTGAAAAACTCCAAATTTTCGCAGTTCTGATGCTCGAAACGAATAACCAAAACGGCCTAGGGGAAAACTACTCATACCGTTGTAATGGGGCTAGTTTCTACTTTCAGATGCAACAGAAACTTTGCGGATTGGTCAATCCGTTCGCGAGATATGGCAGTTTTGAGGTAAGAAACGCTTGAAAAACTCCAAATTTTCGCAGTTCTGATGCTCGAAACGAATAACCAAAACGGCCTAGGGGAAAACTACTATACCTTTGTAATGGGGCTAGTTTCTACTTTCAGATGCAACAGAAACTTTGCGGATTGGTCAATCCGTTCGCGAGATATGGCAGTTTTGAGGTAAGAAACGCATGAAAAACTCCAAATTTTCGCAGTTCTGATGCTCGAAACGAATAACCAAAACGGCCTAGGGGAAAACTGCTCATACCGTTGTAATGGGGCTAGTTTCTACTTTCAGATGCAACAGAAACTTTGCGGATTGGTCAATCCGTTCGCGAGATATGGCAGTTTTGAGGTAAGAAACGCTTGAAAAACTCCAAATTTTCGCAGTTCTGATGCTCGAAACGAATAACCAAAACGGCCTAGGGGAAAACTACTCATACCGTTGTAATGGGGCGAATTTCTACTTTCAGATGCAACAGAAACTTTGCGGATTGGTCAATCCGTTCGCGAGATATGGCAGTTTTGAGGTAAGAAACGCTTGAAAAACTCCAAATTTTCGCAGTTCTGATGCTCGAAACGAATAACCAAAACGGCCTAGGGGAAAACTACTCATACCGTTGTAATGGGGCGAATTTCTACTTTCAGATGCAACAGAAACTTTGCGGATTGGTCAATCCGTTCGCGAGATATGGCAGTTTTGAGGTAAGAAACGCTTGAAAAACTCCAAATTTTCGCAGTTCTGATGCTCGAAACGAATAACCAAAACGGCCTAGGGGAAAACTACTCATACCGTTGTAATGGGGCGAATTTCTACTTTCAGATGCAACAGAAACTTTGCGGATTGGTCAATCCGTTCGCGAGATATGGCAGTTTTGAGGTAAGAAACGCTTGAAAAACTCCAAATTTTCGCAGTTCTGATGCTCGAAACGAATAACCAAAACGGCCTAGGGGAAAACTACTCATACCGTTGTAATGGGGCTAGTTTCTACTTTCAGATGCAACAGAAACTTTGGGGATTGGTCAATCCGTTCGCGAGATATGGCAGTTTTGAGGTAAGAAACGCTTGAGAAACTCCAAATTTTCGCAGTTCTGATGCTCGAAACGAATAACTAGAACGGCCTAGGGGAAAACTACTCATACCGTTGTAATGGGGCTAGTTTCTACTTTCAGATGTAACAGAAACTTTGCGGATTGGTCAATCCGTTCGCGAGATATGGCAGTTTTGAGGTAAGAAACGCTTGAGAAACTCCAAATTTTCGCAGTTCTGATGCTCGAAACGAATAACTAGAACGGCCTAGGGGAAAACTACTCATACCGTTGTAATGGGGCGAATTTCTACTTTCAGATGCAACAGAAACTTTGCGGATTGGTCAATCCGTACGCGAGATATGGCAGTTTTGAGGTAAGAAACGCTTCAAAAACTCCAAATTTTCGCAGTTCTGATGCTCGATACGAATAACCAAAACGGCCTAGGGGAAAACTACTCATACCGTTGTAATGGGGCTAGTTTCTACTTTCAGATGCAACAGAAACTTTGCGGATTGGTCAATCCGTTCGCGAGATATGGCAGTTTTGAGGTTAGAAACGCTTGAAAAACTCCAAATTTTCGCAGTTCTGATGCTCGAAACGAATAACCAAAACGGCCTAGGGGAAAACTACTCATACCTTTGTAATGGGGCTAGTTTCTACTTTCAGATGCAACAGAAACTTTGCGGATTGGTCAATCCGTTCGCGAGATATGGCAGTTTTGAGGTAAGAAACGCTTGAAAAACTCCAAATTTTCGCAGTTCTGATGCTCGAAACGAATAACCAAAACGGCCTAGGGGAAAACTACTCATACCGTTGTAATGGGGCTAGTTTCTACTTTCAGATGCAACAGAAACTTTGCGGATTGGTCAATCCGTTCGCGAGATATGGCAGTTTTGAGGTAAGAAACGCTTGAAAAACTCCAAATTTTCGCAGTTCTGATGCTCGAAACGAATAACCAAAACGGCCTAGGGGAAAACTACTCATACCTTTGTAATGGGGCTAGTTTCTACTTTCAGATGCAACAGAAACTTTGCGGATTGGTCAATCCGTTCGCGAGATATGGCAGTTTTGAGGTTAGAAACGCTTGAAAAACTCCAAATTTTCGCAGTTCTGATGCTCGAAACGAATAACCAAAACGGCCTAGGGGAAAACTACTCATACCTTTGTAATGGGGCTAGTTTCTACTTTCAGATGCAACAGAAACTTTGCGGATTGGTCAATCCGTTCGCGAGATATGGCAGTTTTGAGGTAAGAAACGCTTGAAAAACTCCAAATTTTCGCAGTTCTGATGCTCGAAACGAATAACCAAAACGGCCTAGGGGAAAACTACTCATACCGTTGTAATGGGGCGAATTTCTACTTTCAGATGCAACTGAAACTTTGCGGATTGGTCAATCCGTTCGCGAGATATGGCAGTTTTGAGGTAAGAAACGCTTGAAAAACTCCAAATTTTCGCAGTTCTGATGCTCGAAACGAATAACCAAAACGGCCTAGGGGAAAACTACTCATACCGTTGTAATGGGGCGAATTTCTACTTTCAGATGCAACAGAAACTTTGCGGATTGGTCAATCCGTTCGCGAGATATGGCAGTTTTGAGGTAAGAAACGCTTGAAAAACTCCAAATTTTCGCAGTTCTGATGCTCGAAACGAATAACCAAAACGGCCTAGGGGAAAACTGCTCATACCGTTGTAATGGGGCTAGTTTCTACTTTCAGATGCAACAGAAACTTTGCAGATTGGTCAATCCGTTCGCGAGATATGGCAGTTTTGAGGTAAGAAACGCTTGAAAAACTCCAAATTTTTGCAGTTCTGATGCTCGAAACGAATAACTAGAACGGCCTAGGGGAACACTACTCATACCGTTGTAATGGGGCTAGTTTCTACTTTCAGATGCAACAGAAACTTTGCGGATTGGTCAATCCGTTCGCGAGATATGGCAGTTTTGAGGTAAGAAACGCTTGAGAAACTCCAAATTTTCGCAGTTCTGATGCTCGAAACGAATAACCAAAACGGCCTAGGGGAAAACTACTCATACCGTTGTAATGGGGCGAATTTCTACTTTCAGATGCAACAGAAACTTTGCGGATTGGTCAATCCGTTCGCGAGATATGGCAGTTTTGGGGTAAGAAACGCTTGAAAAACTCCAAATTTTCGCAGTTCTGATGCTCGAAACGAATAACCAAAACGGCCTAGGGGAAAACTACTCATACCGTTGTAATGGGGCTAGTTTCTACTTTCAGATGCAACAGAAACTTTGCGGATTGGTCAATCCGTTCGCGAGATATGGCAGTTTTGAGGTAAGAAACGCTTGAAAAACTCCAAATTTTCGCAGTTCTGATGCTCGAAACGAATAACCAAAACGGCCTAGGGGAAAACTACTCATACCTTTGTAATGGGGCTAGTTTCTACTTTCAGATGCAACAGAAACTTTGCGGATTGGTCAATCCGTTCGCGAGATATGGCAGTTTTGAGGTAAGAAACGCATGAAAAACTCCAAATTTTCGCAGTTCTGATGCTCGAAACGAATAACCAAAACGGCCTAGGGGAAAACTGCTCATACCGTTGTAATGGGGCTAGTTTCTACTTTCAGATGCAACAGAAACTTTGCGGATTGGTCAATCCGTTCGCGAGATATGGCAGTTTTGAGGTAAGAAACGCTTGAAAAACTCCAAATTTTCGCAGTTCTGATGCTCGAAACGAATAACCAAAACGGCCTAGGGGAAAACTACTCATACCGTTGTAATGGGGCGAATTTCTACTTTCAGATGCAACAGAAACTTTGCGGATTGGTCAATCCGTTCGCGAGATATGGCAGTTTTGAGGTAAGAAACGCTTGAAAAACTCCAAATTTTCGCAGTTCTGATGCTCGAAACGAATAACCAAAACGGCCTAGGGGAAAACTACTCATACCGTTGTAATGGGGCGAATTTCTACTTTCAGATGCAACAGAAACTTTGCGGATTGGTCAATCCGTTCGCGAGATATGGCAGTTTTGAGGTAAGAAACGCTTGAAAAACTCCAAATTTTCGCAGTTCTGATGCTCGAAACGAATAACCAAAACGGCCTAGGGGAAAACTACTCATACCGTTGTAATGGGGCGAATTTCTACTTTCAGATGCAACAGAAACTTTGCGGATTGGTCAATCCGTTCGCGAGATATGGCAGTTTTGAGGTAAGAAACGCTTGAAAAACTCCAAATTTTCGCAGTTCTGATGCTCGAAACGAATAACCAAAACGGCCTAGGGGAAAACTACTCATACCGTTGTAATGGGGCTAGTTTCTACTTTCAGATGCAACAGAAACTTTGGGGATTGGTCAATCCGTTCGCGAGATATGGCAGTTTTGAGGTAAGAAACGCTTGAGAAACTCCAAATTTTCGCAGTTCTGATGCTCGAAACGAATAACTAGAACGGCCTAGGGGAAAACTACTCATACCGTTGTAATGGGGCTAGTTTCTACTTTCAGATGTAACAGAAACTTTGCGGATTGGTCAATCCGTTCGCGAGATATGGCAGTTTTGAGGTAAGAAACGCTTGAGAAACTCCAAATTTTCGCAGTTCTGATGCTCGAAACGAATAACTAGAACGGCCTAGGGGAAAACTACTCATACCGTTGTAATGGGGCGAATTTCTACTTTCAGATGCAACAGAAACTTTGCGGATTGGTCAATCCGTACGCGAGATATGGCAGTTTTGAGGTAAGAAACGCTTGAAAAACTCCAAATTTTCGCAGTTCTGATGCTCGATACGAATAACCAAAACGGCCTAGGGGAAAACTACTCATACCGTTGTAATGGGGCTAGTTTCTACTTTCAGATGCAACAGAAACTTTGCGGATTGGTCAATCCGTTCGCGAGATATGGCAGTTTTGAGGTTAGAAACGCTTGAAAAACTCCAAATTTTCGCAGTTCTGATGCTCGAAACGAATAACCAAAACGGCCTAGGGGAAAACTACTCATACCTTTGTAATGGGGCTAGTTTCTACTTTCAGATGCAACAGAAACTTTGCGGATTGGTCAATCCGTTCGCGAGATATGGCAGTTTTGAGGTAAGAAACGCTTGAAAAACTCCAAATTTTCGCAGTTCTGATGCTCGAAACGAATAACCAAAACGGCCTAGGGGAAAACTACTCATACCGTTGTAATGGGGCTAGTTTCTACTTTCAGATGCAACAGAAACTTTGCGGATTGGTCAATCCGTTCGCGAGATATGGCAGTTTTGAGGTAAGAAACGCTTGAAAAACTCCAAATTTTCGCAGTTCTGATGCTCGAAACGAATAACCAAAACGGCCTAGGGGAAAACTACTCATACCTTTGTAATGGGGCTAGTTTCTACTTTCAGATGCAACAGAAACTTTGCGGATTGGTCAATCCGTTCGCGAGATATGGCAGTTTTGAGGTAAGAAACGCATGAAAAACTCCAAATTTTCGCAGTTCTGATGCTCGAAACGAATAACCAAAACGGCCTAGGGGAAAACTGCTCATACCGTTGTAATGGGGCTAGTTTCTACTTTCAGATGTAACAGAAACTTTGCGGATTGGTCAATCCGTTCGCGAGATATGGCAGTTTTGAGGTAAGAAACGCTTGAGAAACTCCAAATTTTCGCAGTTCTGATGCTCGAAACGAATAACTAGAACGGCCTAGGGGAAAACTACTCATACCGTTGTAATGGGGCGAATTTCTACTTTCAGATGCAACAGAAACTTTGCGGATTGGTCAATCCGTTCGCGAGATATGGCAGTTTTGAGGTAAGAAACGCTTGAAAAACTCCAAATTTTCGCAGTTCTGATGCTCGAAACGAATAACCAAAACGGCCTAGGGGAAAACTACTCATACCGTTGTAATGGGGCTAGTTTCTACTTTCAGATGCAACAGAAACTTTGCGGATTGGTCAATCCGTTCGCGAGATATGGCAGTTTTGAGGTAAGAAACGCTTGAAAAACTCCAAATTTTCGCAGTTCTGATGCTCGAAACGAATAACCAAAACGGCCTAGGGGAAAACTACTCATACCGTTGTAATGGGGCTAGTTTCTACTTTCAGATGCAACAGAAACTTTGCGGATTGGTCAATCCGTTCGCGAGATATGGCAGTTTTGAGGTAAGAAACGCTTGAAAAACTCCAAATTTTCGCAGTTCTGATGCTCGAAACGAATAACCAAAACGGCCTAGGGGAAAACTACTCATACCTTTGTAATGGGGCTAGTTTCTACTTTCAGATGCAACAGAAACTTTGCGGATTGGTCAATCCGTTCGCGAGATATGGCAGTTTTGAGGTAAGAAACGCATGAAAAACTCCAAATTTTCGCAGTTCTGATGCTCGAAACGAATAACCAAAACGGCCTAGGGGAAAACTGCTCATACCGTTGTAATGGGGCTAGTTTCTACTTTCAGATGTAACAGAAACTTTGCGGATTGGTCAATCCGTTCGCGAGATATGGCAGTTTTGAGGTAAGAAACGCTTGAGAAACTCCAAATTTTCGCAGTTCTGATGCTCGAAACGAATAACTAGAACGGCCTAGGGGAAAACTACTCATACCGTTGTAATGGGGCGAATTTCTACTTTCAGATGCAACAGAAACTTTGCGGATTGGTCAATCCGTTCGCGAGATATGGCAGTTTTGAGGTAAGAAACGCTTGAAAAACTCCAAATTTTCGCAGTTCTGATGCTCGAAACGAATAACCAAAACGGCCTAGGGGAAAACTACTCATACCGTTGTAATGGGGCTAGTTTCTACTTTCAGATGCAACAGAAACTTTGCGGATTGGTCAATCCGTTCGCGAGATATGGCAGTTTTGAGGTAAGAAACGCTTGAAAAACTCCAAATTTTCGCAGTTCTGATGCTCGAAACGAATAACCAAAACGGCCTAGGGGAAAACTACTCATACCGTTGTAATGGGGCTAGTTTCTACTTTCAGATGCAACAGAAACTTTGCGGATTGGTCAATCCGTTCGCGAGATATGGCAGTTTTGAGGTTAGAAACGCTTGAAAAACTCCAAATTTTCGCAGTTCTGATGCTCGAAACGAATAACCAAAACGGCCTAGGGGAAAACTACTCATACCTTTGTAATGGGGCTAGTTTCTACTTTCAGATGCAACAGAAACTTTGCGGATTGGTCAATCCGTTCGCGAGATATGGCAGTTTTGAGGTAAGAAACGCTTGAAAAACTCCAAATTTTCGCAGTTCTGATGCTCGAAACGAATAACCAAAACGGCCTAGGGGAAAACTACTCATACCGTTGTAATGGGGCGAATTTCTACTTTCAGATGCAACTGAAACTTTGCGGATTGGTCAATCCGTTCGCGAGATATGGCAGTTTTGAGGTAAGAAACGCTTGAAAAACTCCAAATTTTCGCAGTTCTGATGCTCGAAACGAATAACCAAAACGGCCTAGGGGAAAACTACTCATACCGTTGTAATGGGGCGAATTTCTACTTTCAGATGCAACAGAAACTTTGCGGATTGGTCAATCCGTTCGCGAGATATGGCAGTTTTGAGGTAAGAAACGCTTGAAAAACTCCAAATTTTCGCAGTTCTGATGCTCGAAACGAATAACCAAAACGGCCTAGGGGAAAACTGCTCATACCGTTGTAATGGGGCTAGTTTCTACTTTCAGATGCAACAGAAACTTTGCAGATTGGTCAATCCGTTCGCGAGATATGGCAGTTTTGAGGTAAGAAACGCTTGAAAAACTCCAAATTTTTGCAGTTCTGATGCTCGAAACGAATAACTAGAACGGCCTAGGGGAACACTACTCATACCGTTGTAATGGGGCTAGTTTCTACTTTCAGATGCAACAGAAACTTTGCGGATTGGTCAATCCGTTCGCGAGATATGGCAGTTTTGAGGTAAGAAACGCTTGAGAAACTCCAAATTTTCGCAGTTCTGATGCTCGAAACCAATAACTAGAACGGCCTAGGGGAAAACTACTCATACCGTTGTAATGGGGCTAGTTTCTACTTTCAGATGCAACAGAAACTTTGCGGATTGGTCAATCCGTTCGCGAGATATGGCAGTTTTGAGGTAAGAAACGCTTGAGAAACTCCAAATTTTCGCAGTTCTGATGCTCGAAACCAATAACTAGAACGGCCTAGGGGAAAACTACTCATACCGTTGTAATGGGGCTAGTTTCTACTTTCAGATGTAACAGAAACTTTGCGGATTGGTCAATCCGTTCGCGAGATATGGCAGTTTTGAGGTAAGAAACGCTTGAGAAACTCCAAATTTTCGCAGTTCTGATGCTCGAAACGAATAACTAGAACGGCCTAGGGGAAAACTACTCATACCGTTGTAATGGGGCGAATTTCTACTTTCAGATGCAACAGAAACTTTGCGGATTGGTCAATCCGTTCGCGAGATATGGCAGTTTTGAGGTAAGAAACGCTTGAAAAACTCCAAATTTTCGCAGTTCTGATGCTCGAAACGAATAACCAAAACGGCCTAGGGGAAAACTACTCATACCGTTGTAATGGGGCTAGTTTCTACTTTCAGATGCAACAGAAACTTTGGGGATTGGTCAATCCGTTCGCGAGATATGGCAGTTTTGAGGTAAGAAACGCTTGAGAAACTCCAAATTTTCGCAGTTCTGATGCTCGAAACGAATAACTAGAACGGCCTAGGGGAAAACTACTCATACCGTTGTAATGGGGCTAGTTTCTACTTTCAGATGTAACAGAAACTTTGCGGATTGGTCAATCCGTTCGCGAGATATGGCAGTTTTGAGGTTAGAAACGCTTGAAAAACTCCAAATTTTCGCAGTTCTGATGCTCGAAACGAATAACCAAAACGGCCTAGGGGAAAACTACTCATACCTTTGTAATGGGGCTAGTTTCTACTTTCAGATGCAACAGAAACTTTGCGGATTGGTCAATCCGTTCGCGAGATATGGCAGTTTTGAGGTAAGAAACGCTTGAAAAACTCCAAATTTTCGCAGTTCTGATGCTCGAAACGAATAACCAAAACGGCCTAGGGGAAAACTACTCATACCGTTGTAATGGGGCGAATTTCTACTTTCAGATGCAACTGAAACTTTGCGGATTGGTCAATCCGTTCGCGAGATATGGCAGTTTTGAGGTAAGAAACGCTTGAAAAACTCCAAATTTTCGCAGTTCTGATGCTCGAAACGAATAACCAAAACGGCCTAGGGGAAAACTACTCATACCGTTGTAATGGGGCGAATTTCTACTTTCAGATGCAACAGAAACTTTGCGGATTGGTCAATCCGTTCGCGAGATATGGCAGTTTTGAGGTAAGAAACGCTTGAAAAACTCCAAATTTTCGCAGTTCTGATGCTCGAAACGAATAACCAAAACGGCCTAGGGGAAAACTGCTCATACCGTTGTAATGGGGCTAGTTTCTACTTTCAGATGCAACAGAAACTTTGCAGATTGGTCAATCCGTTCGCGAGATATGGCAGTTTTGAGGTAAGAAACGCTTGAAAAACTCCAAATTTTTGCAGTTCTGATGCTCGAAACGAATAACTAGAACGGCCTAGGGGAACACTACTCATACCGTTGTAATGGGGCTAGTTTCTACTTTCAGATGCAACAGAAACTTTGCGGATTGGTCAATCCGTTCGCGAGATATGGCAGTTTTGAGGTAAGAAACGCTTGAGAAACTCCAAATTTTCGCAGTTCTGATGCTCGAAACCAATAACTAGAACGGCCTAGGGGAAAACTACTCATACCGTTGTAATGGGGCTAGTTTCTACTTTCAGATGCAACAGAAACTTTGCGGATTGGTCAATCCGTTCGCGAGATATGGCAGTTTTGAGGTAAGAAACGCTTGAGAAACTCCAAATTTTCGCAGTTCTGATGCTCGAAACCAATAACTAGAACGGCCTAGGGGAAAACTACTCATACCGTTGTAATGGGGCTAGTTTCTACTTTCAGATGTAACAGAAACTTTGCGGATTGGTCAATCCGTTCGCGAGATATGGCAGTTTTGAGGTAAGAAACGCTTGAGAAACTCCAAATTTTCGCAGTTCTGATGCTCGAAACGAATAACTAGAACGGCCTAGGGGAAAACTACTCATACCGTTGTAATGGGGCGAATTTCTACTTTCAGATGCAACAGAAACTTTGCGGATTGGTCAATCCGTTCGCGAGATATGGCAGTTTTGAGGTAAGAAACGCTTGAAAAACTCCAAATTTTCGCAGTTCTGATGCTCGAAACGAATAACCAAAGCGGCCTAGGGGAAAACTACTCATACCGTTGTAATGGGGCGAATTTCTACTTTCAGATGCAACAGAAACTTTGCGGATTGGTCAATCCGTTCGCGAGATATGGCAGTTTTGAGGTAAGAAACGCTTGAAAAACTCCAAATTTTCGCAGTTCTGATGCTCGAAACGAATAACCAAAACGGCCTAGGGGAAAACTACTCATACCGTTGTAATGGGGCTAGTTTCTACTTTCAGATGCAACAGAAACTTTGGGGATTGGTCAATCCGTTCGCGAGATATGGCAGTTTTGAGGTAAGAAACGCTTGAGAAACTCCAAATTTTCGCAGTTCTGATGCTCGAAACGAATAACTAGAACGGCCTAGGGGAAAACTACTCATACCGTTGTAATGGGGCTAGTTTCTACTTTCAGATGCAACAGAAACTTTGCGGATTGGTCAATCCCTTCGCGAGATATGGCAGTTTTGAGGTAAGAAACGCTTGAAAAACTCCAAATTTTCGCAGTTCTGATGCTCGAAACGAATAACCAAAACGGCCTAGGGGAAAACTGCTCATACCGTTGTAATGGGGCTAGTTTCTACTTTCAGATGCAACAGAAACTTTGCGGATTGGTCAATCCGTTCGCGAGATATGGCAGTTTTGAGGTAAGAAACGCTTGAAAAACTCCAAATTTTCGCAGTTCTGATGCTCGAAACGAATAACCAAAACGGCCTAGGGGAAAACTACTCATACCGTTGTAATGGGGCGAATTTCTACTTTCAGATGCAACAGAAACTTTGCGGATTGGTCAATCCGTTCGCGAGATATGGCAGTTTTGAGGTAAGAAACGCTTGAAAAACTCCAAATTTTCGCAGTTCTGATGCTCGAAACGAATAACCAAAACGGCCTAGGGGAAAACTACTCATACCGTTGTAATGGGGCGAATTTCTACTTTCAGATGCAACAGAAACTTTGCGGATTGGTCAATCCGTTCGCGAGATATGGCAGTTTTGAGGTAAGAAACGCTTGAAAAACTCCAAATTTTCGCAGTTCTGATGCTCGAAACGAATAACCAAAACGGCCTAGGGGAAAACTACTCATACCGTTGTAATGGGGCTAGTTTCTACTTTCAGATGCAACAGAAACTTTGGGGATTGGTCAATCCGTTCGCGAGATATGGCAGTTTTGAGGTAAGAAACGCTTGAGAAACTCCAAATTTTCGCAGTTCTGATGCTCGAAACGAATAACTAGAACGGCCTAGGGGAAAACTACTCATACCGTTGTAATGGGGCTAGTTTCTACTTTCAGATGTAACAGAAACTTTGCGGATTGGTCAATCCGTTCGCGAGATATGGCAGTTTTGAGGTAAGAAACGCTTGAGAAACTCCAAATTTTCGCAGTTCTGATGCTCGAAACGAATAACTAGAACGGCCTAGGGGAAAACTACTCATACCGTTGTAATGGGGCGAATTTCTACTTTCAGATGCAACAGAAACTTTGCGGATTGGTCAATCCGTACGCGAGATATGGCAGTTTTGAGGTAAGAAACGCTTGAAAAACTCCAAATTTTCGCAGTTCTGATGCTCGATACGAATAACCAAAACGGCCTAGGGGAAAACTACTCATACCGTTGTAATGGGGCTAGTTTCTACTTTCAGATGCAACAGAAACTTTGCGGATTGGTCAATCCGTTCGCGAGATATGGCAGTTTTGAGGTTAGAAACGCTTGAAAAACTCCAAATTTTCGCAGTTCTGATGCTCGAAACGAATAACCAAAACGGCCTAGGGGAAAACTACTCATACCTTTGTAATGGGGCTAGTTTCTACTTTCAGATGCAACAGAAACTTTGCGGATTGGTCAATCCGTTCGCGAGATATGGCAGTTTTGAGGTAAGAAACGCATGAAAAACTCCAAATTTTCGCAGTTCTGATGCTCGAAACGAATAACCAAAACGGCCTAGGGGAAAACTGCTCATACCGTTGTAATGGGGCTAGTTTCTACTTTCAGATGTAACAGAAACTTTGCGGATTGGTCAATCCGTTCGCGAGATATGGCAGTTTTGAGGTAAGAAACGCTTGAGAAACTCCAAATTTTCGCAGTTCTGATGCTCGAAACGAATAACTAGAACGGCCTAGGGGAAAACTACTCATACCGTTGTAATGGGGCGAATTTCTACTTTCAGATGCAACAGAAACTTTGCGGATTGGTCAATCCGTTCGCGAGATATGGCAGTTTTGAGGTAAGAAACGCTTGAAAAACTCCAAATTTTCGCAGTTCTGATGCTCGAAACGAATAACCAAAACGGCCTAGGGGAAAACTACTCATACCGTTGTAATGGGGCTAGTTTCTACTTTCAGATGCAACAGAAACTTTGCGGATTGGTCAATCCGTTCGCGAGATATGGCAGTTTTGAGGTAAGAAACGCTTGAAAAACTCCAAATTTTCGCAGTTCTGATGCTCGAAACGAATAACCAAAACGGCCTAGGGGAAAACTACTCATACCGTTGTAATGGGGCTAGTTTCTACTTTCAGATGCAACAGAAACTTTGCGGATTGGTCAATCCGTTCGCGAGATATGGCAGTTTTGAGGTAAGAAACGCTTGAGAAACTCCAAATTTTCGCAGTTCTGATGCTCGAAACCAATAACTAGAACGGCCTAGGGGAAAACTACTCATACCGTTGTAATGGGGCTAGTTTCTACTTTCAGATGTAACAGAAACTTTGCGGATTGGTCAATCCGTTCGCGAGATATGGCAGTTTTGAGGTAAGAAACGCTTGAGAAACTCCAAATTTTCGCAGTTCTGATGCTCGAAACGAATAACTAGAACGGCCTAGGGGAAAACTACTCATACCGTTGTAATGGGGCGAATTTCTACTTTCAGATGCAACAGAAACTTTGCGGATTGGTCAATCCGTTCGCGAGATATGGCAGTTTTGAGGTAAGAAACGCTTGAAAAACTCCAAATTTTCGCAGTTCTGATGCTCGAAACGAATAACCAAAACGGCCTAGGGGAAAACTACTCATACCGTTGTAATGGGGCTAGTTTCTACTTTCAGATGCAACAGAAACTTTGCGGATTGGTCAATCCGTTCGCGAGATATGGCAGTTTTGAGGTAAGAAACGCTTGAAAAACTCCAAATTTTCGCAGTTCTGATGCTCGAAACGAATAACCAAAACGGCCTAGGGGAAAACTGCTCATACCGTTGTAATGGGGCTAGTTTCTACTTTCAGATGCAACAGGAACTTTGCGGATTGGTCAATCCGTTCGCGAGATATGGCAGTTTTGAGGTAAGAAACGCTTGAAAAACTCCAAATTTTCGCAGTTCTGATGCTCGAAACGAATAACCAAAACGGCCTAGGGGAAAACTACTCATACCGTTGTAATGGGGCGAATTTCTACTTTCAGATGCAACAGAAACTTTGCGGATTGGTCAATCCGTTCGCGAGATATGGCAGTTTTGAGGTAAGAAACGCTTGAAAAACTCCAAATTTTCGCAGTTCTGATGCTCGAAACGAATAACCAAAACGGCCTAGGGGAAAACTGCTCATACCGTTGTAATGGGGCTAGTTTCTATTTTCAGATGCAACAGAAACTTTGCAGATTGGTCAATCCGTTCGCGAGATATGGCAGTTTTGAGGTAAGAAACGCTTGAAAAACTCCAAATTTTTGCAGTTCTGATGCTCGAAACGAATAACTAGAACGGCCTAGGGGAACACTACTCATACCGTTGTAATGGGGCTAGTTTCTACTTTCAGATGCAACAGAAACTTTGCGGATTGGTCAATCCGTTCGCGAGATATGGCAGTTTTGAGGTAAGAAACGCTTGAGAAACTCCAAATTTTCGCAGTTCTGATGCTCGAAACCAATAACTAGAACGGCCTAGGGGAAAACTACTCATACCGTTGTAATGGGGCTAGTTTCTACTTTCAGATGTAACAGAAACTTTGCGGATTGGTCAATCCGTTCGCGAGATATGGCAGTTTTGAGGTAAGAAACGCTTGAGAAACTCCAAATTTTCGCAGTTCTGATGCTCGAAACGAATAACTAGAACGGCCTAGGGGAAAACTACTCATACCGTTGTAATGGGGCGAATTTCTACTTTCAGATGCAACAGAAACTTTGCGGATTGGTCAATCCGTTCGCGAGATATGGCAGTTTTGAGGTAAGAAACGCTTGAAAAACTCCAAATTTTCGCAGTTCTGATGCTCGAAACGAATAACCAAAACGGCCTAGGGGAAAACTACTCATACCGTTGTAATGGGGCTAGTTTCTACTTTCAGATGCAACAGAAACTTTGCGGATTGGTCAATCCGTTCGCGAGATATGGCAGTTTTGAGGTAAGAAACGCTTGAAAAACTCCAAATTTTCGCAGTTCTGATGCTCGAAACGAATAACCAAAACGGCCTAGGGGAAAACTGCTCATACCGTTGTAATGGGGCTAGTTTCTACTTTCAGATGCAACAGAAACTTTGCGGATTGGTCAATCCGTTCGCGAGATATGGCAGTTTTGAGGTAAGAAACGCTTGAAAAACTCCAAATTTTCGCAGTTCTGATGCTCGAAACGAATAACCAAAACGGCCTAGGGGAAAACTACTCATACCGTTGTAATGGGGCGAATTTCTACTTTCAGATGCAACAGAAACTTTGCGGATTGGTCAATCCGTTCGCGAGATATGGCAGTTTTGAGGTAAGAAACGCTTGAAAAACTCCAAATTTTCGCAGTTCTGATGCTCGAAACGAATAACCAAAACGGCCTAGGGGAAAACTGCTCATACCGTTGTAATGGGGCTAGTTTCTACTTTCAGATGCAACAGAAACTTTGCAGATTGGTCAATCCGTTCGCGAGATATGGCAGTTTTGAGGTAAGAAACGCTTGAAAAACTCCAAATTTTTGCAGTTCTGATGCTCGAAACGAATAACTAGAACGGCCTAGGGGAACACTACTCATACCGTTGTAATGGGGCTAGTTTCTACTTTCAGATGCAACAGAAACTTTGCGGATTGGTCAATCCGTTCGCGAGATATGGCAGTTTTGAGGTAAGAAACGCTTGAGAAACTCCAAATTTTCGCAGTTCTGATGCTCGAAACCAATAACTAGAACGGCCTAGGGGAAAACTACTCATACCGTTGTAATGGGGCTAGTTTCTACTTTCAGATGTAACAGAAACTTTGCGGATTGGTCAATCCGTTCGCGAGATATGGCAGTTTTGAGGTAAGAAACGCTTGAGAAACTCCAAATTTTCGCAGTTCTGATGCTCGAAACGAATAACTAGAACGGCCTAGGGGAAAACTACTCATACCGTTGTAATGGGGCGAATTTCTACTTTCAGATGCAACAGAAACTTTGCGGATTGGTCAATCCGTTCGCGAGATATGGCAGTTTTGAGGTAAGAAACGCTTGAAAAACTCCAAATTTTCGCAGTTCTGATGCTCGAAACGAATAACCAAAACGGCCTAGGGGAAAACTACTCATACCGTTGTAATGGGGCTAGTTTCTACTTTCAGATGCAACAGAAACTTTGCGGATTGGTCAATCCGTTCGCGAGATATGGCAGTTTTGAGGTAAGAAACGCTTGAAAAACTCCAAATTTTCGCAGTTCTGATGCTCGAAACGAATAACCAAAACGGCCTAGGGGAAAACTGCTCATACCGTTGTAATGGGGCTAGTTTCTACTTTCAGATGCAACAGAAACTTTGCGGATTGGTCAATCCGTTCGCGAGATATGGCAGTTTTGAGGTAAGAAACGCTTGAAAAACCCCAAATTTTCGCAGTTCTGATGCTCGAAACGAATAACCAAAACGGCCTAGGGGAAAACTACTCATACCGTTGTAATGGGGCGAATTTCTACTTTCAGATGCAACAGAAACTTTGCGGATTGGTCAATCCGTTCGCGAGATATGGCAGTTTTGAGGTAAGAAACGCTTGAAAAACTCCAAATTTTCGCAGTTCTGATGCTCGAAACGAATAACCAAAACGGCCTAGGGGAAAACTGCTCATACCGTTGTAATGGGGCTAGTTTCTACTTTCAGATGCAACAGAAACTTTGCAGATTGGTCAATCCGTTCGCGAGATATGGCAGTTTTGAGGTAAGAAACGCTTGAAAAACTCCAAATTTTTGCAGTTCTGATGCTCGAAACGAATAACTAGAACGGCCTAGGGGAACACTACTCATACCGTTGTAATGGGGCTAGTTTCTACTTTCAGATGCAACAGAAACTTTGCGGATTGGTCAATCCGTTCGCGAGATATGGCAGTTTTGAGGTAAGAAACGCTTGAGAAACTCCAAATTTTCGCAGTTCTGATGCTCGAAACCAATAACTAGAACGGCCTAGGGGAAAACTACTCATACCGTTGTAATGGGGCTAGTTTCTACTTTCAGATGTAACAGAAACTTTGCGGATTGGTCAATCCGTTCGCGAGATATGGCAGTTTTGAGGTAAGAAACGCTTGAGAAACTCCAAATTTTCGCAGTTCTGATGCTCGAAACGAATAACTAGAACGGCCTAGGGGAAAACTACTCATACCGTTGTAATGGGGCGAATTTCTACTTTCAGATGCAACAGAAACTTTGCGGATTGGTCAATCCGTTCGCGAGATATGGCAGTTTTGAGGTAAGAAACGCTTGAAAAACTCCAAATTTTCGCAGTTCTGATGCTCGAAACGAATAACCAAAACGGCCTAGGGGAAAACTACTCATACCGTTGTAATGGGGCTAGTTTCTACTTTCAGATGCAACAGAAACTTTGCGGATTGGTCAATCCGTTCGCGAGATATGGCAGTTTTGAGGTAAGAAACGCTTGAAAAACTCCAAATTTTCGCAGTTCTGATGCTCGAAACGAATAACCAAAACGGCCTAGGGGAAAACTGCTCATACAGTTGTAATGGGGCTAGTTTCTACTTTCAGATGCAACAGAAACTTTGCGGATTGGTCAATCCGTTCGCGAGATATGGCAGTTTTGAGGTAAGAAACGCTTGAAAAACTCCAAATTTTCGCAGTTCTGATGCTCGAAACGAATAACCAAAACGGCCTAGGGGAAAACTACTCATACCGTTGTAATGGGGCGAATTTCTACTTTCAGATGCAACAGAAACTTTGCGGATTGGTCAATCCGTTCGCGAGATATGGCAGTTTTGAGGTAAGAAACGCTTGAAAAACTCCAAATTTTCGCAGTTCTGATGCTCGAAACGAATAACCAAAACGGCCTAGGGGAAAACTGCTCATACCGTTGTAATGGGGCTAGTTTCTACTTTCAGATGCAACAGAAACTTTGCAGATTGGTCAATCCGTTCGCGAGATATGGCAGTTTTGAGGTAAGAAACGCTTGAAAAACTCCAAATTTTTGCAGTTCTGATGCTCGAAACGAATAACTAGAACGGCCTAGGGGAACACTACTCATACCGTTGTAATGGGGCTAGTTTCTACTTTCAGATGCAACAGAAACTTTGCGGATTGGTCAATCCGTTCGCGAGATATGGCAGTTTTGAGGTAAGAAACGCTTGAGAAACTCCAAATTTTCGCAGTTCTGATGCTCGAAACCAATAACTAGAACGGCCTAGGGGAAAACTACTCATACCGTTGTAATGGGGCTAGTTTCTACTTTCAGATGTAACAGAAACTTTGCGGATTGGTCAATCCGTTCGCGAGATATGGCAGTTTTGAGGTAAGAAACGCTTGAGAAACTCCAAATTTTCGCAGTTCTGATGCTCGAAACGAATAACTAGAACGGCCTAGGGGAACACTACTCATACCGTTGTAATGGGGCTAGTTTCTACTTTCAGATGCAACAGAAACTTTGCGGATTGGTCAATCCGTTCGCGAGATATGGCAGTTTTGAGGTAAGAAACGCTTGAGAAACTCCAAATTTTCGCAGTTCTGATGCTCGAAACCAATAACTAGAACGGCCTAGGGGAAAACTACTCATACCGTTGTAATGGGGCTAGTTTCTACTTTCAGATGTAACAGAAACTTTGCGGATTGGTCAATCCGTTCGCGAGATATGGCAGTTTTGAGGTAAGAAACGCTTGAGAAACTCCAAATTTTCGCAGTTCTGATGCTCGAAACGAATAACTAGAACGGCCTAGGGGAAAACTACTCATACCGTTGTAATGGGGCGAATTTCTACTTTCAGATGCAACAGAAACTTTGCGGATTGGTCAATCCGTTCGCGAGATATGGCAGTTTTGAGGTAAGAAACGCTTGAAAAACTCCAAATTTTCGCAGTTCTGATGCTCGAAACGAATAACCAAAACGGCCTAGGGGAAAACTACTCATACCGTTGTAATGGGGCTAGTTTCTACTTTCAGATGCAACAGAAACTTTGCGGATTGGTCAATCCGTTCGCGAGATATGGCAGTTTTGAGGTAAGAAACGCTTGAAAAACTCCAAATTTTCGCAGTTCTGATGCTCGAAACGAATAACCAAAACGGCCTAGGGGAAAACTGCTCATACCGTTGTAATGGGGCTAGTTTCTACTTTCAGATGCAACAGAAACTTTGCGGATTGGTCAATCCGTTCGCGAGATATGGCAGTTTTGAGGTAAGAAACGCTTGAAAAACTCCAAATTTTCGCAGTTCTGATGCTCGAAACGAATAACCAAAACGGCCTAGGGGAAAACTACTCATACCGTTGTAATGGGGCGAATTTCTACTTTCAGATGCAACAGAAACTTTGCGGATTGGTCAATCCGTTCGCGAGATATGGCAGTTTTGAGGTAAGAAACGCTTGAAAAACTCCAAATTTTCGCAGTTCTGATGCTCGAAACGAATAACCAAAACGGCCTAGGGGAAAACTGCTCATACCGTTGTAATGGGGCTAGTTTCTACTTTCAGATGCAACAGAAACTTTGCAGATTGGTCAATCCGTTCGCGAGATATGGCAGTTTTGAGGTAAGAAACGCTTGAAAAACTCCAAATTTTTGCAGTTCTGATGCTCGAAACGAATAACTAGAACGGCCTAGGGGAACACTACTCATACCGTTGTAATGGGGCTAGTTTCTACTTTCAGATGCAACAGAAACTTTGCGGATTGGTCAATCCGTTCGCGAGATATGGCAGTTTTGAGGTAAGAAACGCTTGAGAAACTCCAAATTTTCGCAGTTCTGATGCTCGAAACCAATAACTAGAACGGCCTAGGGGAAAACTACTCATACCGTTGTAATGGGGCTAGTTTCTACTTTCAGATGTAACAGAAACTTTGCGGATTGGTCAATCCGTTCGCGAGATATGGCAGTTTTGAGGTAAGAAACGCTTGAGAAACTCCAAATTTTCGCAGTTCTGATGCTCGAAACGAATAACTAGAACGGCCTAGGGGAAAACTACTCATACCGTTGTAATGGGGCGAATTTCTACTTTCAGATGCAACAGAAACTTTGCGGATTGGTCAATCCGTTCGCGAGATATGGCAGTTTTGAGGTAAGAAACGCTTGAAAAACTCCAAATTTTCGCAGTTCTGATGCTCGAAACGAATAACCAAAACGGCCTAGGGGAAAACTACTCATACCGTTGTAATGGGGCTAGTTTCTACTTTCAGATGCAACAGAAACTTTGCGGATTGGTCAATCCGTTCGCGAGATATGGCAGTTTTGAGGTAAGAAACGCTTGAAAAACTCCAAATTTTCGCAGTTCTGATGCTCGAAACGAATAACCAAAACGGCCTAGGGGAAAACTGCTCATACAGTTGTAATGGGGCTAGTTTCTACTTTCAGATGCAACAGAAACTTTGCGGATTGGTCAATCCGTTCGCGAGATATGGCAGTTTTGAGGTAAGAAACGCTTGAAAAACTCCAAATTTTCGCAGTTCTGATGCTCGAAACGAATAACCAAAACGGCCTAGGGGAAAACTACTCATACCGTTGTAATGGGGCGAATTTCTACTTTCAGATGCAACAGAAACTTTGCGGATTGGTCAATCCGTTCGCGAGATATGGCAGTTTTGAGGTAAGAAACGCTTGAAAAACTCCAAATTTTCGCAGTTCTGATGCTCGAAACGAATAACCAAAACGGCCTAGGGGAAAACTGCTCATACCGTTGTAATGGGGCTAGTTTCTACTTTCAGATGCAACAGAAACTTTGCAGATTGGTCAATCCGTTCGCGAGATATGGCAGTTTTGAGGTAAGAAACGCTTGAAAAACTCCAAATTTTTGCAGTTCTGATGCTCGAAACGAATAACTAGAACGGCCTAGGGGAACACTACTCATACCGTTGTAATGGGGCTAGTTTCTACTTTCAGATGCAACAGAAACTTTGCGGATTGGTCAATCCGTTCGCGAGATATGGCAGTTTTGAGGTAAGAAACGCTTGAGAAACTCCAAATTTTCGCAGTTCTGATGCTCGAAACCAATAACTAGAACGGCCTAGGGGAAAACTACTCATACCGTTGTAATGGGGCTAGTTTCTACTTTCAGATGTAACAGAAACTTTGCGGATTGGTCAATCCGTTCGCGAGATATGGCAGTTTTGAGGTAAGAAACGCTTGAGAAACTCCAAATTTTCGCAGTTCTGATGCTCGAAACGAATAACTAGAACGGCCTAGGGGAAAACTACTCATACCGTTGTAATGGGGCGAATTTCTACTTTCAGATGCAACAGAAACTTTGCGGATTGGTCAATCCGTTCGCGAGATATGGCAGTTTTGAGGTAAGAAACGCTTGAAAAACTCCAAATTTTCGCAGTTCTGATGCTCGAAACGAATAACCAAAACGGCCTAGGGGAAAACTACTCATACCGTTGTAATGGGGCTAGTTTCTACTTTCAGATGCAACAGAAACTTTGCGGATTGGTCAATCCGTTCGCGAGATATGGCAGTTTTGAGGTAAGAAACGCTTGAAAAACTCCAAATTTTCGCAGTTCTGATGCTCGAAACGAATAACCAAAACGGCCTAGGGGAAAACTGCTCATACCGTTGTAATGGGGCTAGTTTCTACTTTCAGATGCAACAGAAACTTTGCGGATTGGTCAATCCGTTCGCGAGATATGGCAGTTTTGAGGTAAGAAACGCTTGAAAAACTCCAAATTTTCGCAGTTCTGATGCTCGAAACGAATAACCAAAACGGCCTAGGGGAAAACTACTCATACCGTTGTAATGGGGCGAATTTCTACTTTCAGATGCAACAGAAACTTTGCGGATTGGTCAATCCGTTCGCGAGATATGGCAGTTTTGAGGTAAGAAACGCTTGAAAAACTCCAAATTTTCGCAGTTCTGATGCTCGAAACGAATAACCAAAACGGCCTAGGGGAAAACTGCTCATACCGTTGTAATGGGGCTAGTTTCTACTTTCAGATGCAACAGAAACTTTGCAGATTGGTCAATCCGTTCGCGAGATATGGCAGTTTTGAGGTAAGAAACGCTTGAAAAACTCCAAATTTTTGCAGTTCTGATGCTCGAAACGAATAACTAGAACGGCCTAGGGGAACACTACTCATACCGTTGTAATGGGGCTAGTTTCTACTTTCAGATGCAACAGAAACTTTGCGGATTGGTCAATCCGTTCGCGAGATATGGCAGTTTTGAGGTAAGAAACGCTTGAGAAACTCCAAATTTTCGCAGTTCTGATGCTCGAAACCAATAACTAGAACGGCCTAGGGGAAAACTACTCATACCGTTGTAATGGGGCTAGTTTCTACTTTCAGATGTAACAGAAACTTTGCGGATTGGTCAATCCGTTCGCGAGATATGGCAGTTTTGAGGTAAGAAACGCTTGAGAAACTCCAAATTTTCGCAGTTCTGATGCTCGAAACGAATAACTAGAACGGCCTAGGGGAAAACTACTCATACCGTTGTAATGGGGCGAATTTCTACTTTCAGATGCAACAGAAACTTTGCGGATTGGTCAATCCGTTCGCGAGATATGGCAGTTTTGAGGTAAGAAACGCTTGAAAAACTCCAAATTTTCGCAGTTCTGATGCTCGAAACGAATAACCAAAACGGCCTAGGGGAAAACTACTCATACCGTTGTAATGGGGCTAGTTTCTACTTTCAGATGCAACAGAAACTTTGCGGATTGGTCAATCCGTTCGCGAGATATGGCAGTTTTGAGGTAAGAAACGCTTGAAAAACTCCAAATTTTCGCAGTTCTGATGCTCGAAACGAATAACCAAAACGGCCTAGGGGAAAACTGTTCATACCGTTGTAATGGGGCTAGTTTCTACTTTCAGATGCAACAGAAACTTTGCGGATTGGTCAATCCGTTCGCGAGATATGGCAGTTTTGAGGTAAGAAACGCTTGAAAAACTCCAAATTTTCGCAGTTCTGATGCTCGAAACGAATAACCAAAACGGCCTAGGGGAAAACTACTCATACCGTTGTAATGGGGCGAATTTCTACTTTCAGATGCAACAGAAACTTTGCGGATTGGTCAATCCGTTCGCGAGATATGGCAGTTTTGAGGTAAGAAACGCTTGAAAAACTCCAAATTTTCGCAGTTCTGATGCTCGAAACGAATAACCAAAACGGCCTAGGGGAAAACTGCTCATACCGTTGTAATGGGGCTAGTTTCTACTTTCAGATGCAACAGAAACTTTGCAGATTGGTCAATCCGTTCGCGAGATATGGCAGTTTTGAGGTAAGAAACGCTTGAAAAACTCCAAATTTTTGCAGTTCTGATGCTCGAAACGAATAACTAGAACGGCCTAGGGGAACACTACTCATACCGTTGTAATGGGGCTAGTTTCTACTTTCAGATGCAACAGAAACTTTGCGGATTGGTCAATCCGTTCGCGAGATATGGCAGTTTTGAGGTAAGAAACGCTTGAGAAACTCCAAATTTTCGCAGTTCTGATGCTCGAAACCAATAACTAGAACGGCCTAGGGGAAAACTACTCATACCGTTGTAATGGGGCTAGTTTCTACTTTCAGATGTAACAGAAACTTTGCGGATTGGTCAATCCGTTCGCGAGATATGGCAGTTTTGAGGTAAGAAACGCTTGAGAAACTCCAAATTTTCGCAGTTCTGATGCTCGAAACGAATAACTAGAACGGCCTAGGGGAAAACTACTCATACCGTTGTAATGGGGCGAATTTCTACTTTCAGATGCAACAGAAACTTTGCGGATTGGTCAATCCGTTCGCGAGATATGGCAGTTTTGAGGTAAGAAACGCTTGAAAAACTCCAAATTTTCGCAGTTCTGATGCTCGAAACGAATAACCAAAACGGCCTAGGGGAAAACTACTCATACCGTTGTAATGGGGCTAGTTTCTACTTTCAGATGCAACAGAAACTTTGCGGATTGGTCAATCCGTTCGCGAGATATGGCAGTTTTGAGGTAAGAAACGCTTGAAAAACTCCAAATTTTCGCAGTTCTGATGCTCGAAACGAATAACCAAAACGGCCTAGGGGAAAACTGCTCATACCGTTGTAATGGGGCTAGTTTCTACTTTCAGATGCAACAGAAACTTTGCGGATTGGTCAATCCGTTCGCGAGATATGGCAGTTTTGAGGTAAGAAACGCTTGAAAAACTCCAAATTTTCGCAGTTCTGATGCTCGAAACGAATAACTAGAACGGCCTAGGGGAAAACTACTCATACCGTTGTAATGGGGCGAATTTCTACTTTCAGATGCAACAGAAACTTTGCGGATTGGTCAATCCGTTCGCGAGATATGGCAGTTTTGAGGTAAGAAACGCTTGAAAAACTCCAAATTTTCGCAGTTCTGATGCTCGAAACGAATAACCAAAACGGCCTAGGGGAAAACTACTCATACCGTTGTAATGGGGCTAGTTTCTACTTTCAGATGCAACAGAAACTTTGCGGATTGGTCAATCCGTTCGCGAGATATGGCAGTTTTGAGGTAAGAAACGCTTGAAAAACTCCAAATTTTCGCAGTTCTGATGCTCGAAACGAATAACCAAAACGGCCTAGGGGAAAACTGCTCATACCGTTGTAATGGGGCTAGTTTCTACTTTCAGATGCAACAGAAACTTTGCGGATTGGTCAATCCGTTCGCGAGATATGGCAGTTTTGAGGTAAGAAACGCTTGAAAAACTCCAAATTTTCGCAGTTCTGATGCTCGAAACGAATAACCAAAACGGCCTAGGGGAAAACTACTCATACCGTTGTAATGGGGCGAATTTCTACTTTCAGATGCAACAGAAACTTTGCGGATTGGTCAATCCGTTCGCGAGATATGGCAGTTTTGAGGTAAGAAACGCTTGAAAAACTCCAAATTTTCGCAGTTCTGATGCTCGAAACGAATAACCAAAACGGCCTAGGGGAAAACTGCTCATACCGTTGTAATGGGGCTAGTTTCTACTTTCAGATGCAACAGAAACTTTGCAGATTGGTCAATCCGTTCGCGAGATATGGCAGTTTTGAGGTAAGAAACGCTTGAAAAACTCCAAATTTTTGCAGTTCTGATGCTCGAAACGAATAACTAGAACGGCCTAGGGGAACACTACTCATACCGTTGTAATGGGGCTAGTTTCTACTTTCAGATGCAACAGAAACTTTGCGGATTGGTCAATCCGTTCGCGAGATATGGCAGTTTTGAGGTAAGAAACGCTTGAGAAACTCCAAATTTTCGCAGTTCTGATGCTCGAAACCAATAACTAGAACGGCCTAGGGGAAAACTACTCATACCGTTGTAATGGGGCTAGTTTCTACTTTCAGATGTAACAGAAACTTTGCGGATTGGTCAATCCGTTCGCGAGATATGGCAGTTTTGAGGTAAGAAACGCTTGAGAAACTCCAAATTTTCGCAGTTCTGATGCTCGAAACGAATAACTAGAACGGCCTAGGGGAAAACTACTCATACCGTTGTAATGGGGCGAATTTCTACTTTCAGATGCAACAGAAACTTTGCGGATTGGTCAATCCGTTCGCGAGATATGGCAGTTTTGAGGTAAGAAACGCTTGAAAAACTCCAAATTTTCGCAGTTCTGATGCTCGAAACGAATAACCAAAACGGCCTAGGGGAAAACTACTCATACCGTTGTAATGGGGCTAGTTTCTACTTTCAGATGCAACAGAAACTTTGCGGATTGGTCAATCCGTTCGCGAGATATGGCAGTTTTGAGGTAAGAAACGCTTGAAAAACTCCAAATTTTCGCAGTTCTGATGCTCGAAACGAATAACCAAAACGGCCTAGGGGAAAACTGCTCATACCGTTGTAATGGGGCTAGTTTCTACTTTCAGATGCAACAGAAACTTTGCGGATTGGTCAATCCGTTCGCGAGATATGGCAGTTTTGAGGTAAGAAACGCTTGAAAAACTCCAAATTTTCGCAGTTCTGATGCTCGAAACGAATAACCAAAACGGCCTAGGGGAAAACTACTCATACCGTTGTAATGGGGCGAATTTCTACTTTCAGATGCAACAGAAACTTTGCGGATTGGTCAATCCGTTCGCGAGATATGGCAGTTTTGAGGTAAGAAACGCTTGAAAAACTCCAAATTTTCGCAGTTCTGATGCTCGAAACGAATAACCAAAACGGCCTAGCGGAAAACTGCTCATACCGTTGTAATGGGGCTAGTTTCTACTTTCAGATGCAACAGAAACTTTGCGGATTGGTCAATCCGTTCGCGAGATATGGCAGTTTTGAGGTAAGAAACGCTTGAAAAACTCCAAATTTTCGCAGTTCTGATGCTCGAAACGAATAACCAAAACGGCCTAGGGGAAAACTACTCATACCGTTGTAATGGGGCGAATTTCTACTTTCAGATGCAACAGAAACTTTGCGGATTGGTCAATCCGTTCGCGAGATATGGCAGTTTTGAGGTAAGAAACGCTTGAAAAACTCCAAATTTTCGCAGTTCTGATGCTCGAAACGAATAACCAAAACGGCCTAGGGGAAAACTGCTCATACCGTTGTAATGGGGCTAGTTTCTACTTTCAGATGCAACAGAAACTTTGCAGATTGGTCAATCCGTTCGCGAGATATGGCAGTTTTGAGGTAAGAAACGCTTGAAAAACTCCAAATTTTTGCAGTTCTGATGCTCGAAACGAATAACTAGAACGGCCTAGGGGAACACTACTCATACCGTTGTAATGGGGCTAGTTTCTACTTTCAGATGCAACAGAAACTTTGCGGATTGGTCAATCCGTTCGCGAGATATGGCAGTTTTGAGGTAAGAAACGCTTGAGAAACTCCAAATTTTCGCAGTTCTGATGCTCGAAACCAATAACTAGAACGGCCTAGGGGAAAACTACTCATACCGTTGTAATGGGGCTAGTTTCTACTTTCAGATGTAACAGAAACTTTGCGGATTGGTCAATCCGTTCGCGAGATATGGCAGTTTTGAGGTAAGAAACGCTTGAGAAACTCCAAATTTTCGCAGTTCTGATGCTCGAAACGAATAACTAGAACGGCCTAGGGGAAAACTACTCATACCGTTGTAATGGGGCGAATTTCTACTTTCAGATGCAACAGAAACTTTGCGGATTGGTCAATCCGTTCGCGAGATATGGCAGTTTTGAGGTAAGAAACGCTTGAAAAACTCCAAATTTTCGCAGTTCTGATGCTCGAAACGAATAACCAAAACGGCCTAGGGGAAAACTACTCATACCGTTGTAATGGGGCTAGTTTCTACTTTCAGATGCAACAGAAACTTTGCGGATTGGTCAATCCGTTCGCGAGATATGGCAGTTTTGAGGTAAGAAACGCTTGAAAAACTCCAAATTTTCGCAGTTCTGATGCTCGAAACGAATAACCAAAACGGCCTAGGGGAAAACTACTCATACCGTTGTAATGGGGCTAGTTTCTACTTTCAGATGCAACAGAAACTTTGCGGATTGGTCAATCCGTTCGCGAGATATGGCAGTTTTGAGGTAAGAAACGCTTGAGAAACTCCAAATTTTCGCAGTTCTGATGCTCGAAACGAATAACTAGAACGGCCTAGGGGAAAACTACTCATACCGTTGTAATGGGGCTAGTTTCTACTTTCAGATGCAACAGAAACTTTGCGGATTGGTCAATCCGTTCGCGAGATATGGCAGTTTTGAGGTAAGAAACGCTTGAGAAACTCCAAATTTTCGCAGTTCTGATGCTCGAAACGAATAACTAGAACGGCCTAGGGGAAAACTACTCATACCGTTGTAATGGGGCGAATTTCTACTTTCAGATGCAACAGAAACTTTGCGGATTGGTCAATCCGTTCGCGAGATATGGCAGTTTTGAGGTAAGAAACGCTTGAAAAACTCCAAATTTTCGCAGTTCTGATGCTCGAAACGAATAACCAAAACGGCCTAGGGGAAAACTACTCATACCGTTGTAATGGGGCTAGTTTCTACTTTCAGATGCAACAGAAACTTTGCGGATTGGTCAATCCGTTCGCGAGATATGGCAGTTTTGAGGTAAGAAACGCTTGAAAAACTCCAAATTTTCGCAGTTCTGATGCTCGAAACGAATAACCAAAACGGCCTAGGGGAAAACTGCTCATACCGTTGTAATGGGGCTAGTTTCTACTTTCAGATGCAACAGAAACTTTGCGGATTGGTCAATCCGTTCGCGAGATATGGCAGTTTTGAGGTAAGAAACGCTTGAAAAACTCCAAATTTTCGCAGTTCTGATGCTCGAAACGAATAACCAAAACGGCCTAGGGGAAAACTACTCATACCGTTGTAATGGGGCGAATTTCTACTTTCAGATGCAACAGAAACTTTGCGGATTGGTCAATCCGTTCGCGAGATATGGCAGTTTTGAGGTAAGAAACGCTTGAAAAACTCCAAATTTTCGCAGTTCTGATGCTCGAAACGAATAACCAAAACGGCCTAGGGGAAAACTGCTCATACCGTTGTAATGGGGCTAGTTTCTACTTTCAGATGCAACAGAAACTTTGCAGATTGGTCAATCCGTTCGCGAGATATGGCAGTTTTGAGGTAAGAAACGCTTGAAAAACTCCAAATTTTTGCAGTTCTGATGCTCGAAACGAATAACTAGAACGGCCTAGGGGAACACTACTCATACCGTTGTAATGGGGCTAGTTTCTACTTTCAGATGCAACAGAAACTTTGCGGATTGGTCAATCCGTTCGCGAGATATGGCAGTTTTGAGGTAAGAAACGCTTGAGAAACTCCAAATTTTCGCAGTTCTGATGCTCGAAACCAATAACTAGAACGGCCTAGGGGAAAACTACTCATACCGTTGTAATGGGGCTAGTTTCTACTTTCAGATGTAACAGAAACTTTGCGGATTGGTCAATCCGTTCGCGAGATATGGCAGTTTTGAGGTAAGAAACGCTTGAGAAACTCCAAATTTTCGCAGTTCTGATGCTCGAAACGAATAACTAGAACGGCCTAGGGGAAAACTACTCATACCGTTGTAATGGGGCGAATTTCTACTTTCAGATGCAACAGAAACTTTGCGGATTGGTCAATCCGTTCGCGAGATATGGCAGTTTTGAGGTAAGAAACGCTTGAAAAACTCCAAATTTTCGCAGTTCTGATGCTCGAAACGAATAACCAAAACGGCCTAGGGGAAAACTACTCATACCGTTGTAATGGGGCTAGTTTCTACTTTCAGATGCAACAGAAACTTTGGGGATTGGTCAATCCGTTCGCGAGATATGGCAGTTTTGAGGTAAGAAACGCTTGAGAAACTCCAAATTTTCGCAGTTCTGATGCTCGAAACGAATAACTAGAACGGCCTAGGGGAAAACTACTCATACCGTTGTAATGGGGCGAATTTCTACTTTCAGATGCAACAGAAACTTTGCGGATTGGTCAATCCGTTCGCGAGATATGGCAGTTTTGAGGTAAGAAACGCTTGAGAAACTCCAAATTTTCGCAGTTCTGATGCTCGAAACGAATAACCAAAACGGCCTAGGGGAAAACTACTCATACCGTTGTAATGGGGCTAGTTTCTACTTTCAGATGCAACAGAAACTTTGCGGATTGGTCAATCCGTTCGCGAGATATGGCAGTTTTGAGGTAAGAAACGCTTGAAAAACTCCAAATTTTCGCAGTTCTGATGCTCGAAACGAATAACCAAAACGGCCTAGGGGAAAACTGCTCATACCGTTGTAATGGGGCTAGTTTCTACTTTCAGATGCAACAGAAACTTTGCGGATTGGTCAATCCGTTCGCGAGATATGGCAGTTTTGAGGTAAGAAACGCTTGAAAAACTCCAAATTTTCGCAGTTCTGATGCTCGAAACGAATAACCAAAACGGCCTAGGGGAAAACTACTCATACCGTTGTAATGGGGCGAATTTCTACTTTCAGATGCAACAGAAACTTTGCGGATTGGTCAATCCGTTCGCGAGATATGGCAGTTTTGAGGTAAGAAACGCTTGAAAAACTCCAAATTTTCGCAGTTCTGATGCTCGAAACGAATAACCAAAACGGCCTAGGGGAAAACTGCTCATACCGTTGTAATGGGGCTAGTTTCTACTTTCAGATGCAACAGAAACTTTGCGGATTGGTCAATCCGTTCGCGAGATATGGCAGTTTTGAGGTAAGAAACGCTTGAGAAACTCCAAATTTTCGCAGTTCTGATGCTCGAAACCAATAACTAGAACGGCCTAGGGGAAAACTACTCATACCGTTGTAATGGGGCTAGTTTCTACTTTCAGATGTAACAGAAACTTTGCGGATTGGTCAATCCGTTCGCGAGATATGGCAGTTTTGAGGTAAGAAACGCTTGAGAAACTCCAAATTTTCGCAGTTCTGATGCTCGAAACGAATAACTAGAACGGCCTAGGGGAAAACTACTCATACCGTTGTAATGGGGCGAATTTCTACTTTCAGATGCAACAGAAACTTTGCGGATTGGTCAATCCGTTCGCGAGATATGGCAGTTTTGAGGTAAGAAACGCTTGAAAAACTCCAAATTTTCGCAGTTCTGATGCTCGAAACGAATAACCAAAACGGCCTAGGGGAAAACTACTCATACCGTTGTAATGGGGCTAGTTTCTACTTTCAGATGCAACAGAAACTTTGCGGATTGGTCAATCCGTTCGCGAGATATGGCAGTTTTGAGGTAAGAAACGCTTGAAAAACTCCAAATTTTCGCAGTTCTGATGCTCGAAACGAATAACCAAAACGGCCTAGGGGAAAACTGCTCATACCGTTGTAATGGGGCTAGTTTCTACTTTCAGATGCAACAGAAACTTTGCGGATTGGTCAATCCGTTCGCGAGATATGGCAGTTTTGAGGTAAGAAACGCTTGAAAAACTCCAAATTTTCGCAGTTCTGATGCTCGAAACGAATAACCAAAACGGCCTAGGGGAAAACTACTCATACCGTTGTAATGGGGCGAATTTCTGCTTTCAGATGCAACAGAAACTTTGCGGATTGGTCAATCCGTTCGCGAGATATGGCAGTTTTGAGGTAAGAAACGCTTGAGAAACTCCAAATTTTCGCAGTTCTGATGCTCGAAACCAATAACTAGAACGGCCTAGGGGAAAACTACTCATACCGTTGTAATGGGGCTAGTTTCTACTTTCAGATGTAACAGAAACTTTGCGGATTGGTCAATCCGTTCGCGAGATATGGCAGTTTTGAGGTAAGAAACGCTTGAGAAACTCCAAATTTTCGCAGTTCTGATGCTCGAAACGAATAACTAGAACGGCCTAGGGGAAAACTACTCATACCGTTGTAATGGGGCGAATTTCTACTTTCAGATGCAACAGAAACTTTGCGGATTGGTCAATCCGTTCGCGAGATATGGCAGTTTTGAGGTAAGAAACGCTTGAAAAACTCCAAATTTTCGCAGTTCTGATGCTCGAAACGAATAACCAAAACGGCCTAGGGGAAAACTACTCATACCGTTGTAATGGGGCTAGTTTCTACTTTCAGATGCAACAGAAACTTTGCGGATTGGTCAATCCGTTCGCGAGATATGGCAGTTTTGAGGTAAGAAACGCTTGAAAAACTCCAAATTTTCGCAGTTCTGATGCTCGAAACGAATAACCAAAACGGCCTAGGGGAAAACTGCTCATACCGTTGTAATGGGGCTAGTTTCTACTTTCAGATGCAACAGAAACTTTGCGGATTGGTCAATCCGTTCGCGAGATATGGCAGTTTTGAGGTAAGAAACGCTTGAAAAACTCCAAATTTTCGCAGTTCTGATGCTCGAAACGAATAACCAAAACGGCCTAGGGGAAAACTACTCATACCGTTGTAATGGGGCGAATTTCTACTTTCAGATGCAACAGAAACTTTGCGGATTGGTCAATCCGTTCGCGAGATATGGCAGTTTTGAGGTAAGAAACGCTTGAAAAACTCCAAATTTTCGCAGTTCTGATGCTCGAAACGAATAACCAAAACGGCCTAGGGGAAAACTGCTCATACCGTTGTAATGGGGCTAGTTTCTACTTTCAGATGCAACAGAAACTTTGCGGATTGGTCAATCCGTTCGCGAGATATGGCAGTTTTGAGGTAAGAAACGCTTGAAAAACTCCAAATTTTCGCAGTTCTGATGCTCGAAACGAATAACCAAAACGGCCTAGGGGAAAACTACTCATACCGTTGTAATGGGGCGAATTTCTACTTTCAGATGCAACAGAAACTTTGCGGATTGGTCAATCCGTTCGCGAGATATGGCAGTTTTGAGGTAAGAAACGCTTGAAAAACTCCAAATTTTCGCAGTTCTGATGCTCGAAACGAATAACCAAAACGGCCTAGGGGAAAACTGCTCATACCGTTGTAATGGGGCTAGTTTCTACTTTCAGATGCAACAGAAACTTTGCAGATTGGTCAATCCGTTCGCGAGATATGGCAGTTTTGAGGTAAGAAACGCTTGAAAAACTCCAAATTTTTGCAGTTCTGATGCTCGAAACGAATAACTAGAACGGCCTAGGGGAACACTACTCATACCGTTGTAATGGGGCTAGTTTCTACTTTCAGATGCAACAGAAACTTTGCGGATTGGTCAATCCGTTCGCGAGATATGGCAGTTTTGAGGTAAGAAACGCTTGAGAAACTCCAAATTTTCGCAGTTCTGATGCTCGAAACCAATAACTAGAACGGCCTAGGGGAAAACTACTCATACCGTTGTAATGGGGCTAGTTTCTACTTTCAGATGTAACAGAAACTTTGCGGATTGGTCAATCCGTTCGCGAGATATGGCAGTTTTGAGGTAAGAAACGCTTGAGAAACTCCAAATTTTCGCAGTTCTGATGCTCGAAACGAATAACTAGAACGGCCTAGGGGAAAACTACTCATACCGTTGTAATGGGGCGAATTTCTACTTTCAGATGCAACAGAAACTTTGCGGATTGGTCAATCCGTTCGCGAGATATGGCAGTTTTGAGGTAAGAAACGCTTGAAAAACTCCAAATTTTCGCAGTTCTGATGCTCGAAACGAATAACCAAAACGGCCTAGGGGAAAACTACTCATACCGTTGTAATGGGGCGAATTTCTACTTTCAGATGCAACAGAAACTTTGCGGATTGGTCAATCCGTTCGCGAGATATGGCAGTTTTGAGGTAAGAAACGCTTGAAAAACTCCAAATTTTCGCAGTTCTGATGCTCGAAACGAATAACCAAAACGGCCTAGGGGAAAACTGCTCATACCGTTGTAATGGGGCTAGTTTCTACTTTCAGATGCAACAGAAACTTTGCAGATTGGTCAATCCGTTCGCGAGATATGGCAGTTTTGAGGTAAGAAACGCTTGAAAAACTCCAAATTTTTGCAGTTCTGATGCTCGAAACGAATAACTAGAACGGCCTAGGGGAACACTACTCATACCGTTGTAATGGGGCTAGTTTCTACTTTCAGATGCAACAGAAACTTTGCGGATTGGTCAATCCGTTCGCGAGATATGGCAGTTTTGAGGTAAGAAACGCTTGAGAAACTCCAAATTTTCGCAGTTCTGATGCTCGAAACCAATAACTAGAACGGCCTAGGGGAAAACTACTCATACCGTTGTAATGGGGCTAGTTTCTACTTTCAGATGTAACAGAAACTTTGCGGATTGGTCAATCCGTTCGCGAGATATGGCAGTTTTGAGGTAAGAAACGCTTGAGAAACTCCAAATTTTCGCAGTTCTGATGCTCGAAACGAATAACTAGAACGGCCTAGGGGAAAACTACTCATACCGTTGTAATGGGGCGAATTTCTACTTTCAGATGCAACAGAAACTTTGCGGATTGGTCAATCCGTTCGCGAGATATGGCAGTTTTGAGGTAAGAAACGCTTGAAAAACTCCAAATTTTCGCAGTTCTGATGCTCGAAACGAATAACCAAAACGGCCTAGGGGAAAACTACTCATACCGTTGTAATGGGGCTAGTTTCTACTTTCAGATGCAACAGAAACTTTGCGGATTGGTCAATCCGTTCGCGAGATATGGCAGTTTTGAGGTAAGAAACGCTTGAAAAACTCCAAATTTTCGCAGTTCTGATGCTCGAAACGAATAACCAAAACGGCCTAGGGGAAAACTGCTCATACCGTTGTAATGGGGCTAGTTTCTACTTTCAGATGCAACAGAAACTTTGCGGATTGGTCAATCCGTTCGCGAGATATGGCAGTTTTGATGTAAGAAACGCTTGAAAAACTCCAAATTTTCGCAGTTCTGATGCTCGAAACGAATAACCAAAACGGCCTAGGGGAAAACTACTCATACCGTTGTAATGGGGCGAATTTCTACTTTCAGATGCAACAGAAACTTTGCGGATTGGTCAATCCGTTCGCGAGATATGGCAGTTTTGAGGTAAGAAACGCTTGAAAAACTCCAAATTTTCGCAGTTCTGATGCTCGAAACGAATAACCAAAACGGCCTAGGGGAAAACTGCTCATACCGTTGTAATGGGGCTAGTTTCTACTTTCAGATGCAACAGAAACTTTGCAGATTGGTCAATCCGTTCGCGAGATATGGCAGTTTTGAGGTAAGAAACGCTTGAAAAACTCCAAATTTTTGCAGTTCTGATGCTCGAAACGAATAACTAGAACGGCCTAGGGGAACACTACTCATACCGTTGTAATGGGGCTAGTTTCTACTTTCAGATGCAACAGAAACTTTGCGGATTGGTCAATCCGTTCGCGAGATATGGCAGTTTTGAGGTAAGAAACGCTTGAGAAACTCCAAATTTTCGCAGTTCTGATGCTCGAAACCAATAACTAGAACGGCCTAGGGGAAAACTACTCATACCGTTGTAATGGGGCTAGTTTCTACTTTCAGATGTAACAGAAACTTTGCGGATTGGTCAATCCGTTCGCGAGATATGGCAGTTTTGAGGTAAGAAACGCTTGAGAAACTCCAAATTTTCGCAGTTCTGATGCTCGAAACGAATAACTAGAACGGCCTAGGGGAAAACTACTCATACCGTTGTAATGGGGCGAATTTCTACTTTCAGATGCAACAGAAACTTTGCGGATTGGTCAATCCGTTCGCGAGATATGGCAGTTTTGAGGTAAGAAACGCTTGAAAAACTCCAAATTTTCGCAGTTCTGATGCTCGAAACGAATAACCAAAACGGCCTAGGGGAAAACTACTCATACCGTTGTAATGGGGCTAGTTTCTACTTTCAGATGCAACAGAAACTTTGCGGATTGGTCAATCCGTTCGCGAGATATGGCAGTTTAGAGGTAAGAAACGCTTGAAAAACTCCAAATTTTCGCAGTTCTGATGCTCGAAACGAATAACCAAAACGGCCTAGGGGAAAACTGCTCATACCGTTGTAATGGGGCTAGTTTCTACTTTCAGATGCAACAGAAACTTTGCGGATTGGTCAATCCGTTCGCGAGATATGGCAGTTTTGAGGTAAGAAACGCTTGAAAAACTCCAAATTTTCGCAGTTCTGATGCTCGAAACGAATAACCAAAACGGCCTAGGGGAAAACTACTCATACCGTTGTAATGGGGCGAATTTCTACTTTCAGATGCAACAGAAACTTTGCGGATTGGTCAATCCGTTCGCGAGATATGGCAGTTTTGAGGTAAGAAACGCTTGAAAAACTCCAAATTTTCGCAGTTCTGATGCTCGAAACGAATAACCAAAACGGCCTAGGGGAAAACTGCTCATACCGTTGTAATGGGGCTAGTTTCTACTTTCAGATGCAACAGAAACTTTGCGGATTGGTCAATCCGTTCGCGAGATATGGCAGTTTTGAGGTAAGAAACGCTTGAAAAACTCCAAATTTTCGCAGTTCTGATGCTCGAAACGAATAACCAAAACGGCCTAGGGGAAAACTACTCATACCGTTGTAATGGGGCGAATTTCTACTTTCAGATGCAACAGAAACTTTGCGGATTGGTCAATCCGTTCGCGAGATATGGCAGTTTTGAGGTAAGAAACGCTTGAAAAACTCCAAATTTTCGCAGTTCTGATGCTCGAAACGAATAACCAAAACGGCCTAGGGGAAAACTGCTCATACCGTTGTAATGGGGCTAGTTTCTACTTTCAGATGCAACAGAAACTTTGCAGATTGGTCAATCCGTTCGCGAGATATGGCAGTTTTGAGGTAAGAAACGCTTGAAAAACTCCAAATTTTTGCAGTTCTGATGCTCGAAACGAATAACTAGAACGGCCTAGGGGAACACTACTCATACCGTTGTAATGGGGCTAGTTTCTACTTTCAGATGCAACAGAAACTTTGGGGATTGGTCAATCCGTTCGCGAGATATGGCAGTTTTGAGGTAAGAAACGCTTGAGAAACTCCAAATTTTCGCAGTTCTGATGCTCGAAACCAATAACTAGAACGGCCTAGGGGAAAACTACTCATACCGTTGTAATGGGGCTAGTTTCTACTTTCAGATGTAACAGAAACTTTGCGGATTGGTCAATCCGTTCGCGAGATATGGCAGTTTTGAGGTAAGAAACGCTTGAGAAACTCCAAATTTTCGCAGTTCTGATGCTCGAAACGAATAACTAGAACGGCCTAGGGGAAAACTACTCATACCGTTGTAATGGGGCGAATTTCTACTTTCAGATGCAACAGAAACTTTGCGGATTGGTCAATCCGTTCGCGAGATATGGCAGTTTTGAGGTAAGAAACGCTTGAAAAACTCCAAATTTTCGCAGTTCTGATGCTCGAAACGAATAACCAAAACGGCCTAGGGGAAAACTACTCATACCGTTGTAATGGGGCTAGTTTCTACTTTCAGATGCAACAGAAACTTTGCGGATTGGTCAATCCGTTCGCGAGATATGGCAGTTTTGAGGTAAGAAACGCTTGAAAAACTCCAAATTTTCGCAGTTCTGATGCTCGAAACGAATAACCAAAACGGCCTAGGGGAAAACTACTCATACCGTTGTAATGGGGCGAATTTCTACTTTCAGATGCAACAGAAACTTTGCGGATTGGTCAATCCGTTCGCGAGATATGGCAGTTTTGAGGTAAGAAACGCTTGAAAAACTCCAAATTTTCGCAGTTCTGATGCTCGAAACGAATAACCAAAACGGCCTAGGGGAAAACTGCTCATACCGTTGTAATGGGGCTAGTTTCTACTTTCAGATGCAACAGAAACTTTGCAGATTGGTCAATCCGTTCGCGAGATATGGCAGTTTTGAGGTAAGAAACGCTTGAAAAACTCCAAATTTTTGCAGTTCTGATGCTCGAAACGAATAACTAGAACGGCCTAGGGGAACACTACTCATACCGTTGTAATGGGGCTAGTTTCTACTTTCAGATGCAACAGAAACTTTGCGGATTGGTCAATCCGTTCGCGAGATATGGCAGTTTTGAGGTAAGAAACGCTTGAGAAACTCCAAATTTTCGCAGTTCTGATGCTCGAAACCAATAACTAGAACGGCCTAGGGGAAAACTACTCATACCGTTGTAATGGGGCTAGTTTCTACTTTCAGATGTAACAGAAACTTTGCGGATTGGTCAATCCGTTCGCGAGATATGGCAGTTTTGAGGTAAGAAACGCTTGAGAAACTCCAAATTTTCGCAGTTCTGATGCTCGAAACGAATAACTAGAACGGCCTAGGGGAAAACTACTCATACCGTTGTAATGGGGCGAATTTCTACTTTCAGATGCAACAGAAACTTTGCGGATTGGTCAATCCGTTCGCGAGATATGGCAGTTTTGAGGTAAGAAACGCTTGAAAAACTCCAAATTTTCGCAGTTCTGATGCTCGAAACGAATAACCAAAACGGCCTAGGGGAAAACTACTCATACCGTTGTAATGGGGCTAGTTTCTACTTTCAGATGCAACAGAAACTTTGCGGATTGGTCAATCCGTTCGCGAGATATGGCAGTTTTGAGGTAAGAAACGCTTGAAAAACTCCAAATTTTCGCAGTTCTGATGCTCGAAACGAATAACCAAAACGGCCTAGGGGAAAACTGCTCATACCGTTGTAATGGGGCTAGTTTCTACTTTCAGATGCAACAGAAACTTTGCGGATTGGTCAATCCGTTCGCGAGATATGGCAGTTTTGAGGTAAGAAACGCTTGAAAAACTCCAAATTTTCGCAGTTCTGATGCTCGAAACGAATAACCAAAACGGCCTAGGGGAAAACTACTCATACCGTTGTAATGGGGCGAATTTCTACTTTCAGATGCAACAGAAACTTTGCGGATTGGTCAATCCGTTCGCGAGATATGGCAGTTTTGAGGTAAGAAACGCTTGAAAAACTCCAAATTTTCGCAGTTCTGATGCTCGAAACGAATAACCAAAACGGCCTAGGGGAAAACTGCTCATACCGTTGTAATGGGGCTAGTTTCTACTTTCAGATGCAACAGAAACTTTGCAGATTGGTCAATCCGTTCGCGAGATATGGCAGTTTTGAGGTAAGAAACGCTTGAAAAACTCCAAATTTTTGCAGTTCTGATGCTCGAAACGAATAACTAGAACGGCCTAGGGGAACACTACTCATACCGTTGTAATGGGGCTAGTTTCTACTTTCAGATGCAACAGAAACTTTGCGGATTGGTCAATCCGTTCGCGAGATATGGCAGTTTTGAGGTAAGAAACGCTTGAGAAACTCCAAATTTTCGCAGTTCTGATGCTCGAAACCAATAACTAGAACGGCCTAGGGGAAAACTACTCATACCGTTGTAATGGGGCTAGTTTCTACTTTCAGATGTAACAGAAACTTTGCGGATTGGTCAATCCGTTCGCGAGATATGGCAGTTTTGAGGTAAGAAACGCTTGAGAAACTCCAAATTTTCGCAGTTCTGATGCTCGAAACGAATAACTAGAACGGCCTAGGGGAAAACTACTCATACCGTTGTAATGGGGCGAATTTCTACTTTCAGATGCAACAGAAACTTTGCGGATTGGTCAATCCGTTCGCGAGATATGGCAGTTTTGAGGTAAGAAACGCTTGAAAAACTCCAAATTTTCGCAGTTCTGATGCTCGAAACGAATAACCAAAACGGCCTAGGGGAAAACTACTCATACCGTTGTAATGGGGCTAGTTTCTACTTTCAGATGCAACAGAAACTTTGCGGATTGGTCAATCCGTTCGCGAGATATGGCAGTTTTGAGGTAAGAAACGCTTGAAAAACTCCAAATTTTCGCAGTTCTGATGCTCGAAACGAATAACCAAAACGGCCTAGGGGAAAACTGCTCATACCGTTGTAATGGGGCTAGTTTCTACTTTCAGATGCAACAGAAACTTTGCGGATTGGTCAATCCGTTCGCGAGATATGGCAGTTTTGAGGTAAGAAACGCTTGAAAAACTCCAAATTTTCGCAGTTCTGATGCTCGAAACGAATAACCAAAACGGCCTAGGGGAAAACTACTCATACCGTTGTAATGGGGCGAATTTCTACTTTCAGATGCAACAGAAACTTTGCGGATTGGTCAATCCGTTCGCGAGATATGGCAGTTTTGAGGTAAGAAACGCTTGAAAAACTCCAAATTTTCGCAGTTCTGATGCTCGAAACGAATAACCAAAACGGCCTAGGGGAAAACTGCTCATACCGTTGTAATGGGGCTAGTTTCTACTTTCAGATGCAACAGAAACTTTGCAGATTGGTCAATCCGTTCGCGAGATATGGCAGTTTTGAGGTAAGAAACGCTTGAAAAACTCCAAATTTTTGCAGTTCTGATGCTCGAAACGAATAACTAGAACGGCCTAGGGGAACACTACTCATACCGTTGTAATGGGGCTAGTTTCTACTTTCAGATGCAACAGAAACTTTGCGGATTGGTCAATCCGTTCGCGAGATATGGCAGTTTTGAGGTAAGAAACGCTTGAGAAACTCCAAATTTTCGCAGTTCTGATGCTCGAAACCAATAACTAGAACGGCCTAGGGGAAAACTACTCATACCGTTGTAATGGGGCTAGTTTCTACTTTCAGATGTAACAGAAACTTTGCGGATTGGTCAATCCGTTCGCGAGATATGGCAGTTTTGAGGTAAGAAACGCTTGAGAAACTCCAAATTTTCGCAGTTCTGATGCTCGAAACGAATAACTAGAACGGCCTAGGGGAAAACTACTCATACCGTTGTAATGGGGCGAATTTCTACTTTCAGATGCAACAGAAACTTTGCGGATTGGTCAATCCGTTCGCGAGATATGGCAGTTTTGAGGTAAGAAACGCTTGAAAAACTCCAAATTTTCGCAGTTCTGATGCTCGAAACGAATAACCAAAACGGCCTAGGGGAAAACTACTCATACCGTTGTAATGGGGCTAGTTTCTACTTTCAGATGCAACAGAAACTTTGCGGATTGGTCAATCCGTTCGCGAGATATGGCAGTTTTGAGGTAAGAAACGCTTGAAAAACTCCAAATTTTCGCAGTTCTGATGCTCGAAACGAATAACCAAAACGGCCTAGGGGAAAACTGCTCATACCGTTGTAATGGGGCTAGTTTCTACTTTCAGATGCAACAGAAACTTTGCGGATTGGTCAATCCGTTCGCGAGATATGGCAGTTTTGAGGTAAGAAACGCTTGAAAAACTCCATATTTTCGCAGTTCTGATGCTCGAAACGAATAACCAAAACGGCCTAGGGGAAAACTACTCATACCGTTGTAATGGGGCGAATTTCTACTTTCAGATGCAACAGAAACTTTGCGGATTGGTCAATCCGTTCGCGAGATATGGCAGTTTTGAGGTAAGAAACGCTTGAAAAACTCCAAATTTTCGCAGTTCTGATGCTCGAAACGAATAACCAAAACGGCCTAGGGGAAAACTGCTCATACCGTTGTAATGGGGCTAGTTTCTACTTTCAGATGCAACAGAAACTTTGCAGATTGGTCAATCCGTTCGCGAGATATGGCAGTTTTGAGGTAAGAAACGCTTGAAAAACTCCAAATTTTTGCAGTTCTGATGCTCGAAACGAATAACTAGAACGGCCTAGGGGAACACTACTCATACCGTTGTAATGGGGCTAGTTTCTACTTTCAGATGCAACAGAAACTTTGCGGATTGGTCAATCCGTTCGCGAGATATGGCAGTTTTGAGGTAAGAAACGCTTGAGAAACTCCAAATTTTCGCAGTTCTGATGCTCGAAACCAATAACTAGAACGGCCTAGGGGAAAACTACTCATACCGTTGTAATGGGGCTAGTTTCTACTTTCAGATGTAACAGAAACTTTGCGGATTGGTCAATCCGTTCGCGAGATATGGCAGTTTTGAGGTAAGAAACGCTTGAGAAACTCCAAATTTTCGCAGTTCTGATGCTCGAAAGGAATAACTAGAACGGCCTAGGGGAAAACTACTCATACCGTTGTAATGGGGCGAATTTCTACTTTCAGATGCAACAGAAACTTTGCGGATTGGTCAATCCGTTCGCGAGATATGGCAGTTTTGAGGTAAGAAACGCTTGAAAAACTCCAAATTTTCGCAGTTCTGATGCTCGAAACGAATAACCAAAACGGCCTAGGGGAAAACTGCTCATACCGTTGTAATGGGGCTAGTTTCTACTTTCAGATGCAACAGAAACTTTGCGGATTGGTCAATCCGTTCGCGAGATATGGCAGTTTTGAGGTAAGAAACGCTTGAAAAACTCCAAATTTTCGCAGTTCTGATGCTCGAAACGAATAACCAAAACGGCCTAGGGGAAAACTACTCATACCGTTGTAATGGGGCGAATTTCTACTTTCAGATGCAACAGAAACTTTGCGGATTGGTCAATCCGTTCGCGAGATATGGCAGTTTTGAGGTAAGAAACGCTTGAAAAACTCCAAATTTTCGCAGTTCTGATGCTCGAAACGAATAACCAAAACGGCCTAGGGGAAAACTACTCATACCGTTGTAATGGGGCGAATTTCTACTTTCAGATGCAACAGAAACTTTGCGGATTGGTCAATCCGTTCGCGAGATATGGCAGTTTTGAGGTAAGAAACGCTTGAAAAACTCCAAATTTTCGCAGTTCTGATGCTCGAAACGAATAACCAAAACGGCCTAGGGGAAAACTACTCATACCGTTGTAATGGGGCTAGTTTCTACTTTCAGATGCAACAGAAACTTTGGGGATTGGTCAATCCGTTCGCGAGATATGGCAGTTTTGAGGTAAGAAACGCTTGAGAAACTCCAAATTTTCGCAGTTCTGATACTCGAAACGAATAACTAGAACGGCCTAGGGGAAAACTACTCATACCGTTGTAATGGGGCTAGTTTCTACTTTCAGATGCAACAGAAACTTTGCGGATTGGTCAATCCGTTCGCGAGATATGGCAGTTTTGAGGTAAGAAACGCTTGAAAAACTCCAAATTTTCGCAGTTCTGATGCTCGAAACGAATAACCAAAACGGCCTAGGGGAAAACTACTCATACCGTTGTAATGGGGCGAATTTCTACTTTCAGATGCAACAGAAACTTTGCGGATTGGTCAATCCGTTCGCGAGATATGGCAGTTTTGAGTTAAGAAACGCTTGAAAAACTCCAAATTTTCGCAGTTCTGATGCTCGAAACGAATAACCAAAACGGCCTAGGGGAAAACTACTCATACCGTTGTAATGGGGCTAGTTTCTACTTTCAGATGCAACAGAAACTTTGGGGATTGGTCAATCCGTTCGCGAGATATGGCAGTTTTGAGGTAAGAAACGCTTGAGAAACTCCAAATTTTCGCAGTTCTGATGCTCGAAACGAATAACTAGAACGGCCTAGGGGAAAACTACTCATACCGTTGTAATGGGGCGAATTTCTACTTTCAGATGCAACAGAAACTTTGCGGATTGGTCAATCCGTTCGCGAGATATGGCAGTTTTGAGGTAAGAAACGCTTGAGAAACTCCAAATTTTCGCAGTTCTGATGCTCGAAACGAATAACCAAAACGGCCTAGGGGAAAACTGCTCATACCGTTGTAATGGGGCTAGTTTCTACTTTCAGATGCAACAGAAACTTTGCAGATTGGTCAATCCGTTCGCGAGATATGGCAGTTTTGAGGTAAGAAACGCTTGAAAAACTCCAAATTTTCGCAGTTCTGATGCTCGAAACGAATAACCAAAACGGCCTAGGGGAAAACTACCCATACCGTTGTAATGGGGCTAGTTTCTACTTTCAGATGCAACAGAAACTTTGGGGATTGGTCAATCCGTTCGCGAGATATGGCAGTTTTGAGGTAAGAAACGCTTGAGAAACTCCAAATTTTCGCAGTTCTGATGCTCGAAACGAATAACTAGAACGGCCTAGGGGAAAACTACTCATACCGTTGTAATGGGGCTAGTTTCTACTTTCAGATGTAACAGAAACTTTGCGGATTGGTCAATCCGTTCGCGAGATATGGCAGTTTTGAGGTAAGAAACGCTTGAGAAACTCCAAATTTTCGCAGTTCTGATGCTCGAAACGAATAACTAGAACGGCCTAGGGGAAAACTACTCATACCGTTGTAATGGGGCGAATTTCTACTTTCAGATGCAACAGAAACTTTGCGGATTGGTCAATCCGTACGCGAGATATGGCAGTTTTGAGGTAAGAAACGCTTGAAAAACTCCAAATTTTCGCAGTTCTGATGCTCGAAACGAATAACCAAAACGGCCTAGGGGAAAACTACTCATACCGTTGTAATGGGGCTAGTTTCTACTTTCAGATGCAACAGAAACTTTGCGGATTGGTCAATCCGTTCGCGAGATATGGCAGTTTTGAGGTAAGAAACGCTTGAAAAACTCCAAATTTTCGCAGTTCTGATGCTCGAAACGAATAACCAAAACGGCCTAGGGGAAAACTGCTCATACCGTTGTAATGGGGCTAGTTTCTACTTTCAGATGCAACAGAAACTTTGCGGATTGGTCAATCCGTTCGCGAGATATGGCAGTTTTGAGGTAAGAAACGCTTGAAAAACTCCAAATTTTCGCAGTTCTGATGCTCGAAACGAATAACCAAAACGGCCTAGGGGAAAACTACTCATACCGTTGTAATGGGGCGAATTTCTACTTTCAGATGCAACAGAAACTTTGCGGATTGGTCAATCCGTTCGCGAGATATGGCAGTTTTGAGGTAAGAAACGCTTGAAAAACTCCAAATTTTCGCAGTTCTGATGCTCGAAACGAATAACCAAAACGGCCTAGGGGAAAACTACTCATACCGTTGTAATGGGGCGAATTTCTACTTTCAGATGCAACAGAAACTTTGCGGATTGGTCAATCCGTTCGCGAGATATGGCAGTTTTGAGGTAAGAAACGCTTGAAAAACTCCAAATTTTCGCAGTTCTGATGCTCGAAACGAATAACCAAAACGGCCTAGGGGAAAACTACTCATACCGTTGTAATGGGGCTAGTTTCTACTTTCAGATGCAACAGAAACTTTGGGGATTGGTCAATCCGTTCGCGAGATATGGCAGTTTTGAGGTAAGAAACGCTTGAGAAACTCCAAATTTTCGCAGTTCTGATGCTCGAAACGAATAACTAGAACGGCCTAGGGGAAAACTACTCATACCGTTGTAATGGGGCTAGTTTCTACTTTCAGATGCAACAGAAACTTTGCGGATTGGTCAATCCGTTCGCGAGATATGGCAGTTTTGAGGTAAGAAACGCTTGAAAAACTCCAAATTTTCGCAGTTCTGATGCTCGAAACGAATAACCAAAACGGCCTAGGGGAAAACTACTCATACCGTTGTAATGGGGCGAATTTCTACTTTCAGATGCAACAGAAACTTTGCGGATTGGTCAATCCGTTCGCGAGATATGGCAGTTTTGAGTTAAGAAACGCTTGAAAAACTCCAAATTTTCGCAGTTCTGATGCTCGAAACGAATAACCAAAACGGCCTAGGGGAAAACTACTCATACCGTTGTAATGGGGCTAGTTTCTACTTTCAGATGCAACAGAAACTTTGGGGATTGGTCAATCCGTTCGCGAGATATGGCAGTTTTGAGGTAAGAAACGCTTGAGAAACTCCAAATTTTCGCAGTTCTGATGCTCGAAACGAATAACTAGAACGGCCTAGGGGAAAACTACTCATACCGTTGTAATGGGGCGAATTTCTACTTTCAGATGCAACAGAAACTTTGCGGATTGGTCAATCCGTTCGCGAGATATGGCAGTTTTGAGGTAAGAAACGCTTGAGAAACTCCAAATTTTCGCAGTTCTGATGCTCGAAACGAATAACCAAAACGGCCTAGGGGAAAACTGCTCATACCGTTGTAATGGGGCTAGTTTCTACTTTCAGATGCAACAGAAACTTTGCAGATTGGTCAATCCGTTCGCGAGATATGGCAGTTTTGAGGTAAGAAACGCTTGAAAAACTCCAAATTTTCGCAGTTCTGATGCTCGAAACGAATAACCAAAACGGCCTAGGGGAAAACTACCCATACCGTTGTAATGGGGCTAGTTTCTACTTTCAGATGCAACAGAAACTTTGGGGATTGGTCAATCCGTTCGCGAGATATGGCAGTTTTGAGGTAAGAAACGCTTGAGAAACTCCAAATTTTCGCAGTTCTGATGCTCGAAACGAATAACTAGAACGGCCTAGGGGAAAACTACTCATACCGTTGTAATGGGGCTAGTTTCTACTTTCAGATGTAACAGAAACTTTGCGGATTGGTCAATCCGTTCGCGAGATATGGCAGTTTTGAGGTAAGAAACGCTTGAGAAACTCCAAATTTTCGCAGTTCTGATGCTCGAAACGAATAACTAGAACGGCCTAGGGGAAAACTACTCATACCGTTGTAATGGGGCGAATTTCTACTTTCAGATGCAACAGAAACTTTGCGGATTGGTCAATCCGTACGCGAGATATGGCAGTTTTGAGGTAAGAAACGCTTGAAAAACTCCAAATTTTCGCAGTTCTGATGCTCGATACGAATAACCAAAACGGCCTAGGGGAAAACTACTCATACCGTTGTAATGGGGCTAGTTTCTACTTTCAGATGCAACAGAAACTTTGCGGATTGGTCAATCCGTTCGCGAGATATGGCAGTTTTGAGGTTAGAAACGCTTGAAAAACTCCAAATTTTCGCAGTTCTGATGCTCGAAACGAATAACCAAAACGGCCTAGGGGAAAACTACTCATACCTTTGTAATGGGGCTAGTTTCTACTTTCAGATGCAACAGAAACTTTGCGGATTGGTCAATCCGTTCGCGAGATATGGCAGTTTTGAGGTAAGAAACGCTTGAAAAACTCCAAATTTTCGCAGTTCTGATGCTCGAAACGAATAACCAAAACGGCCTAGGGGAAAACTACTCATACCGTTGTAATGGGGCGAATTTCTACTTTCAGATGCAACTGAAACTTTGCGGATTGGTCAATCCGTTCGCGAGATATGGCAGTTTTGAGGTAAGAAACGCTTGAAAAACTCCAAATTTTCGCAGTTCTGATGCTCGAAACGAATAACCAAAACGGCCTAGGGGAAAACTACTCATACCGTTGTAATGGGGCGAATTTCTACTTTCAGATGCAACAGAAACTTTGCGGATTGGTCAATCCGTTCGCGAGATATGGCAGTTTTGAGGTAAGAAACGCTTGAAAAACTCCAAATTTTCGCAGTTCTGATGCTCGAAACGAATAACCAAAACGGCCTAGGGGAAAACTGCTCATACCGTTGTAATGGGGCTAGTTTCTACTTTCAGATGCAACAGAAACTTTGCAGATTGGTCAATCCGTTCGCGAGATATGGCAGTTTTGAGGTAAGAAACGCTTGAAAAACTCCAAATTTTTGCAGTTCTGATGCTCGAAACGAATAACTAGAACGGCCTAGGGGAACACTACTCATACCGTTGTAATGGGGCTAGTTTCTACTTTCAGATGCAACAGAAACTTTGCGGATTGGTCAATCCGTTCGCGAGATATGGCAGTTTTGAGGTAAGAAACGCTTGAGAAACTCCAAATTTTCGCAGTTCTGATGCTCGAAACGAATAACTAGAACGGCCTAGGGGAAAACTACTCATACCGTTGTAATGGGGCTAGTTTCTACTTTCAGATGTAACAGAAACTTTGCGGATTGGTCAATCCGTTCGCGAGATATGGCAGTTTTGAGGTAAGAAACGCTTGAGAAACTCCAAATTTTCGCAGTTCTGATGCTCGAAACGAATAACTAGAACGGCCTAGGGGAAAACTACTCATACCGTTGTAATGGGGCTAGTTTCTACTTTCAGATGCAACAGAAACTTTGCGGATTGGTCAATCCGTTCGCGAGATATGGCAGTTTTGAGGTAAGAAACGCTTGAAAAACTCCAAATTTTCGCAGTTCTGATGCTCGAAACGAATAACCAAAACGGCCTAGGGGAAAACTACTCATACCGTTGTAATGGGGCGAATTTCTACTTTCAGATGCAACAGAAACTTTGCGGATTGGTCAATCCGTTCGCGAGATATGGCAGTTTTGAGGTAAGAAACGCTTGAAAAACTCCAAATTTTCGCAGTTCTGATGCTCGAAACGAATAACCAAAACGGCCTAGGGGAAAACTACTCATACCGTTGTAATGGGGCGAATTTCTACTTTCAGATGCAACAGAAACTTTGCGGATTGGTCAATCCGTTCGCGAGATATGGCAGTTTTGAGGTAAGAAACGCTTGAAAAACTCCAAATTTTCGCAGTTCTGATGCTCGAAACGAATAACCAAAACGGCCTAGGGGAAAACTACTCATACCGTTGTAATGGGGCTAGTTTCTACTTTCAGATGCAACAGAAACTTTGGGGATTGGTCAATCCGTTCGCGAGATATGGCAGTTTTGAGGTAAGAAACGCTTGAGAAACTCCAAATTTTCGCAGTTCTGATGCTCGAAACGAATAACTAGAACGGCCTAGGGGAAAACTACTCATACCGTTATAATGGGGCTAGTTTCTACTTTCAGATGTAACAGAAACTTTGCGGATTGGTCAATCCGTTCGCGAGATATGGCAGTTTTGAGGTAAGAAACGCTTGAGAAACTCCAAATTTTCGCAGTTCTGATGCTCGAAACGAATAACTAGAACGGCCTAGGGGAAAACTACTCATACCGTTGTAATGGGGCGAATTTCTACTTTCAGATGCAACAGAAACTTTGCGGATTGGTCAATCCGTTCGCGAGATATGGCAGTTTTGAGGTAAGAAACGCTTGAAAAACTCCAAATTTTCGCAGTTCTGATGCTCGAAACGAATAACCAAAACGGCCTAGGAGAAAACTACTCATACCGTTGTAATGGGGCTAGTTTCTACTTTCAGATGCAACAGAAACTTTGCGGATTGGTCAATCCGTTCGCGAGATATGGCAGTTTTGAGGTAAGAAACGCTTGAGAAACTCCAAATTTTCGCAGTTCTGATGCTCGAAACGAATAACCAAAACGGCCTAGGGGAAAACTACTCATACCGTTGTAATGGGGCGAATTTCTACTTTCAGATGCAACAGAAACTTTGCGGATTGGTCAATCCGTTCGCGAGATATGGCAGTTTTGAGGTAAGAAACGCTTGAAAAACTCCAAATTTTCGCAGTTCTGATGCTCGAAACGAATAACCAAAACGGCCTAGGGGAAAACTACTCAAACCGTTGTAATGGGGCTAGTTTCTACTTTCAGATGCAACAGAAACTTTGGGGATTGGTCAATCCGTTCGCGAGATATGGCAGTTTTGAGGTAAGAAACGCTTGAGAAACTCCAAATTTTCGCAGTTCTGATGCTCGAAACGAATAACTAGAACGGCCTAGGGGAAAACTACTCATACCGTTGTAATGGGGCTAGTTTCTACTTTCAGATGTAACAGAAACTTTGCGGATTGGTCAATCCGTTCGCGAGATATAGCAGTTTTGAGGTAAGAAACGCTTGAGAAACTCCAAATTTTCGCAGTTCTGATGCTCGAAACGAATAACTAGAACGGCCTAGGGGAAAACTACTCATACCGTTGTAATGGGGCGAATTTCTACTTTCAGATGCAACAGAAACTTTGCGGATTGGTCAATCCGTTCGCGAGATATGGCAGTTTTGAGGTAAGAAACGCTTGAGAAACTCCAAATTTTCGCAGTTCTGATGCTCGAAACGAATAACTAGAACGGCCTAGGGGAAAACTACTCATACCGTTGTAATGGGGCTAGTTTCTACTTTCAGATGCAACAGAAACTTTGCGGATTGGTCAATCCGTTCGCGAGATATGGCAGTTTTGAGGTAAGAAACGCTTGAAAAACTCCAAATTTTCGCAGTTCTGATGCTCGAAACGAATAACCAAAACGGCCTAGGGGAAAACTACTCATACCGTTGTAATGGGGCGAATTTCTACTTTCAGATGCAACAGAAACTTTGCGGATTGGTCAATCCGTTCGCGAGATATGGCAGTTTTGAGGTAAGAAACGCTTGAAAAACTCCAAATTTTCGCAGTTCTGATGCTCGAAACGAATAACCAAAACGGCCTAGGGGAAAACTACTCATACCGTTGTAATGGGGCTAGTTTCTACTTTCAGATGCAACAGAAACTTTGGGGATTGGTCAATCCGTTCGCGAGATATGGCAGTTTTGAGGTAAGAAACGCTTGAGAAACTCCAAATTTTCGCAGTTCTGATGCTCGAAACGAATAACTAGAACGGCCTAGGGGAAAACTACTCATACCGTTATAATGGGGCTAGTTTCTACTTTCAGATGTAACAGAAACTTTGCGGATTGGTCAATCCGTTCGCGAGATATGGCAGTTTTGAGGTAAGAAACGCTTGAGAAACTCCAAATTTTCGCAGTTCTGATGCTCGAAACGAATAACTAGAACGGCCTAGGGGAAAACTACTCATACCGTTGTAATGGGGCGAATTTCTACTTTCAGATGCAACAGAAACTTTGCGGATTGGTCAATCCGTTCGCGAGATATGGCAGTTTTGAGGTAAGAAACGCTTGAAAAACTCCAAATTTTCGCAGTTCTGATGCTCGAAACGAATAACCAAAACGGCCTAGGAGAAAACTACTCATACCGTTGTAATGGGGCTAGTTTCTACTTTCAGATGCAACAGAAACTTTGCGGATTGGTCAATCCGTTCGCGAGATATGGCAGTTTTGAGGTAAGAAACGCTTGAGAAACTCCAAATTTTCGCAGTTCTGATGCTCGAAACGAATAACCAAAACGGCCTAGGGGAAAACTACTCATACCGTTGTAATGGGGCGAATTTCTACTTTCAGATGCAACAGAAACTTTGCGGATTGGTCAATCCGTTCGCGAGATATGGCAGTTTTGAGGTAAGAAACGCTTGAAAAACTCCAAATTTTCGCAGTTCTGATGCTCGAAACGAATAACCAAAACGGCCTAGGGGAAAACTACTCATACCGTTGTAATGGGGCTAGTTTCTACTTTCAGATGCAACAGAAACTTTGGGGATTGGTCAATCCGTTCGCGAGATATGGCAGTTTTGAGGTAAGAAACGCTTGAGAAACTCCAAATTTTCGCAGTTCTGATGCTCGAAACGAATAACTAGAACGGCCTAGGGGAAAACTACTCATACCGTTGTAATGGGGCTAGTTTCTACTTTCAGATGTAACAGAAACTTTGCGGATTGGTCAATCCGTTCGCGAGATATAGCAGTTTTGAGGTAAGAAACGCTTGAGAAACTCCAAATTTTCGCAGTTCTGATGCTCGATACGAATAACCAAAACGGCCTAGGGGAAAACTACTCATACCGTTGTAATGGGGCTAGTTTCTACTTTCAGATGCAACAGAAACTTTGCGGATTGGTCAATCCGTTCGCGAGATATGGCAGTTTTGAGGTTAGAAACGCTTGAAAAACTCCAAATTTTCGCAGTTCTGATGCTCGAAACGAATAACCAAAACGGCCTAGGGGAAAACTACTCATACCTTTGTAATGGGGCTAGTTTCTACTTTCAGATGCAACAGAAACTTTGCGGATTGGTCAATCCGTTCGCGAGATATGGCAGTTTTGAGGTAAGAAACGCTTGAAAAACTCCAAATTTTCGCAGTTCTGATGCTCGAAACGAATAACCAAAACGGCCTAGGGGAAAACTACTCATACCGTTGTAATGGGGCTAGTTTCTACTTTCAGATGCAACAGAAACTTTGGGGATTGGTCAATCCGTTCGCGAGATATGGCAGTTTTGAGGTAAGAAACGCTTGAGAAACTCCAAATTTTCGCAGTTCTGATGCTCGAAACGAATAACTAGAACGGCCTAGGGGAAAACTACTCATACCGTTGTAATGGGGCGAATTTCTACTTTCAGATGCAACAGAAACTTTGCGGATTGGTCAATCCGTTCGCGAGATATGGCAGTTTTGAGGTAAGAAACGCTTGAAAAACTCCAAATTTTCGCAGTTCTGATGCTCGAAACGAATAACCAAAACGGCCTAGGAGAAAACTACTCATACCGTTGTAATGGGGCTAGTTTCTACTTTCAGATGCAACAGAAACTTTGCGGATTGGTCAATCCGTTCGCGAGATATGGCAGTTTTGAGGTAAGAAACGCTTGAGAAACTCCAAATTTTCGCAGTTCTGATGCTCGAAACGAATAACTAGAACGGCCTAGGGGAAAACTACTCATACCGTTGTAATGGGGCTAGTTTCTACTTTCAGATGCAACAGAAACTTTGGGGATTGGTCAATCCGTTCGCGAGATATGGCAGTTTTGAGGTAAGAAACGCTTGAGAAACTCCAAATTTTCGCAGTTCTGATGCTCGAAACGAATAACCAAAACGGCCTAGGGGAAAACTGCTCATACCGTTGTAATGGGCTAGTTTCTACTTTCAGATGCAACAGAAACTTTGCAGATTGGTCAATCCGTTCGCGAGATATGGCAGTTTTGAGGTAAGAAACGCTTGAAAAACTCCAAATTTTTGCAGTTCTGATGCTCGAAACGAATAACTAGAACGGCCTAGGGGAACACTACTCATACCGTTGTAATGGGGCTAGTTTCTACTTTCAGATGCAACAGAAACTTTGCGGATTGGTCAATCCGTTCGCGAGATATGGCAGTTTTGAGGTAAGAAACGCTTGAAAAACTCCAAATTTTCGCAGTTCTGATGCTCGAAACGAATAACCAAAACGGCCTAGGGGAAAACTACTCATACCGTTGTAATGGGGCTAGTTTCTACTTTCAGATGCAACAGAAACTTTGGGGATTGGTCAATCCGTTCGCGAGATATGGCAGTTTTGAGGTAAGAAACGCTTGAGAAACTCCAAATTTTCGCAGTTCTGATGCTCGAAACGAATAACTAGAACGGCCTAGGGGAAAACTACTCATACCGTTGTAATGGGGCTAGTTTCTTACTTTCAGATGCAACAGAAACTTTGCGGATTGGTCAATCCGTTCGCGAGATATGGCAGTTTTGAGGTAAGAAACGCTTGAAAAACTCCAAATTTTCGCAGTTCTGATGCTCGAAACGAATAACCAAAACGGCCTAGGGGAAAACTGCTCATACCGTTGTAATGGGGCTAGTTTCTACTTTCAGATGCAACAGAAACTTTGCGCATTGGTCAATCCGTTCGCGAGATATGGCAGTTTTGAGGTAAGAAACGCTTGAGAAACTCCAAATTTTCGCAGTTCTGATGCTCGAAACGAATAACTAGAACGGCCTAGGGGAAAACTACTCATACCGTTGTAATGGGGCGAATTTCTACTTTCAGATGCAACAGAAACTTTGCGGATTGGTCAATCCGTTCGCGAGATATGGCAGTTTTGAGGTAAGAAACGCTTGAAAAACTCCAAATTTTCGCAGTTCTGATGCTCGAAACGAATAACCAAAACGGCCTAGGGGAAAACTACTCATACCGTTGTAATGGGGCGAATTTCTACTTTCAGATGCAACAGAAACTTTGCGGATTGGTCAATCCGTTCGCGAGATATGGCAGTTTTGAGGTAAGAAACGCTTGAAAAACTCCAAATTTTCGCAGTTCTGATGCTCGAAACGAATAACCAAAACGGCCTAGGGGAAAACTACTCATACCGTTGTAATGGGGCTAGTTTCTACTTTCAGATGCAACAGAAACTTTGCGGATTGGTCAATCCGTTCGCGAGATATGGCAGTTTTGAGGTAAGAAACGCTTGAAAAACTCCAAATTTTCGCAGTTCTGATGCTCGATACGAATAACCAAAACGGCCTAGGGGAAAACTACTCATACCGTTGTAATGGGGCTAGTTTCTACTTTCAGATGCAACAGAAACTTTGCGGATTGGTCAATCCGTTCGCGAGATATGGCAGTTTTGAGGTAAGAAACGCTTGAAAAACTCCAAATTTTCGCAGTTCTGATGCTCGAAACGAATAACCAAAACGGCCTAGGGGAAAACTACTCATACCGTTGTAATGGGGCTAGTTTCTACTTTCAGATGCAACAGAAACTTTGCGGATTGGTCAATCCGTTCGCGAGATATGGCAGTTTTGAGGTAAGAAACGCTTGAAAAACTCCAAATTTTCGCAGTTCTGATGCTCGAAACGAATAACCAAAACGGCCTAGGGGAAAACTACTCATACCTTTGTAATGGGGCTAGTTTCTACTTTCAGATGCAACAGAAACTTTGCGGATTGGTCAATCCGTTCGCGAGATATGGCAGTTTTGAGGTAAGAAACGCTTGAAAAACTCCAAATTTTCGCAGTTCTGATGCTCGAAACGAATAACCAAAACGGCCTAGGGGAAAACTACTCATACCGTTGTAATGGGGATAGTTTCTACTTTCAGATGCAACAGAAACTTTGCGCATTGGTCAATCCGTTCGCGAGATATGGCAGTTTTGAGGTAAGAAATGCTTGAAAAACTCCAAATTTTCGCAATTCTGATGCTCGAAACGAATAACTAGAACGGCCTAGGGGAAAACTACTCATACCGTTGTAATGGGGCTAGTTTCTACTTTTAGATGCAACAGAAACTTTGCGGATTTGTCATTCCGTTCGCGAGATATGGCAGTTTTGAGGTAAGAAACGCTTGAAAAACTCCAAATTTTCGCAGTTCTGATGCTCGAAACGAATAACCAAAACGGCCTAGGGGAAAACTACTCATACCGTTGTAATGGGGCTAGTTTCTACTTTCAGATGCAACAGAAACTTTGCGGATTGGTCAATCCGTTCGCGAGATATGGCAGTTTTGAGGTAAGAAACGCTTGAAAAACTCCAAATTTTCGCAGTTCTGATGCTCGATACGAATAACCAAAACGGCCTAGGGGAAAACTACTCATACCGTTGTAATGGGGCTAGTTTCTACTTTCAGATGCAACAGAAACTTTGCGGATTGGTCAATCCGTTCGCGAGATATGGCAGTTTTGAGGTAAGAAACGCTTGAAAAACTCCAAATTTTCGCAGTTCTGATGCTCGATACGAATAACCAAAACGGCCTAGGGGAAAACTACTCATACCGTTGTAATGGGGCTAGTTTCTACTTTCAGATGCAACAGAAACTTTGCGGATTGGTCAATCCGTTCGCGAGATATGGCAGTTTTGAGGTAAGAAACGCTTGAAAAACTCCAAATTTTCGCAGTTCTGATGCTCGAAACGAATAACCAAAACGGCCTAGGGGAAAACTGCTCATACCGTTGTAATGGGGCTAGTTTCTACTTTCAGATGCAACAGAAACTTTGCGGATTGGTCAATCCGTTCGCGAGATATGGCAGTTTTGAGGTAAGAAACGCTTGAAAAACTCCAAATTTTCGCAGTTCTGATGCTCGAAACGAATAACCAAAACGGCCTAGGGGAAAACTACTCATACCGTTGTAATGGGGCGAATTTCTACTTTCAGATGCAACAGAAACTTTGCGGATTGGTCAATCCGTTCGCGAGATATGGCAGTTTTGAGGTAAGAAACGCTTGAAAAACTCCAAATTTTCGCAGTTCTGATGCTCGAAACGAATAACCAAAACGGCCTAGGGGAAAACTACTCATACCGTTGTAATGGGGCTAGTTTCTACTTTCAGATGCAACAGAAACTTTGCGGATTGGTCAATCCGTTCGCGAGATATGGCAGTTTTGAGGTAAGAAACGCTTGAAAAACTCCAAATTTTCGCAGTTCTGATGCTCGAAACGAATAACCAAAACGGCCTAGGGGAAAACTACTCAAACCATCGTAATGGGGCTAGTTTCTACTTTCAGATGCAACAGAAACTTTGCGGATTGGTCAATCCGTTCGCGAGTAATGGCAGTTTTGAGGTAAGAAACGCTTGAGAAACTCCAAATTTTCGCAGTTCTGATGCTCGAAACGAATAACTAGAACGGCCTAGGGGAAAACTACTCATACCGTTGTAATGGGGCGAGTTTCTACTTTCAGATGCAACAGAAACTATGCGGATTGGTCAATCCGTTCGCGAGTAATGGCAGTTTTGAGGTAAGAAACGCTTGAGAAACTCCAAATTTTCGCAGTTCTGATGCTCGAAACGAATAACTAGAACGGCCTAGGGGAAAACTACTCATACCGTTGTAATGGGGCGAGTTTCTACTTTCAGATGCAACAGAAACTATGCGGATTGGTCAATCCGTTCGCGAGATATGGCAGTTTTGAGGTAAGAAACGATTGAGAAACTCCAAATTTTCGCAATTCTGATGCTCGAAACGAATAACTAGAACGGCCTAGGGGAAAACTACTCATACCGTTGTAATGGGGCTAGTTTCTACTTTTAGATGCAACAGAAACTTTGCGGATTTGTCAATCCGTTCGCGAGATATGGCAGTTTTGAGGTAAGAAATGCTTGAAAAACTCCAAATTTTCGCAGTTCTGATGCTCGAAACGAATAACCAAAACGGCCTAGGGGAAAACTACTCATACCGTTGTAATGGGGCTAGTTTCTACTTTCAGATGCAACAGAAACTTTGCGGATTGGTCAATCCGTTCGCGAGTAATGGCAGTTTTGAGGTAAGAAACGCTTGAGAAACTCCAAATTTTCGCAGTTCTGATGCTCAAAACGAATAACCAAAACGGCCTAGGGGAAAACTACTCATACCGTTGTAATGGGGCTAGTTTCTACTTTCAGATGCAACAGAAACTTTGCGGATTGGTCAATCCGTTCGCGAGTAATGGCAGTTTTGAGGTAAGAAACGCTTGAGAAACTCCAAATTTTCGCAGTTCTGATGCTCGAAACGAATAACTAGAACGGCCTAGGGGAAAACTACTCATACCGTTGTAATGGGGCTAGTTTCTACTTTTAGATGCAACAGAAACTTTGCGGATTGGTCAATCCGTTCGCGAGATATGGCAGTTTTGAGGTAAGAAACGCTTGAAAAACTCCAAATTTTCGCAGTTCTGATGCTCGAAACGAATAACTAGAACGGCCTAGGGGAAAACTACTCATACCGTTGTAATGGGGCGAGTTTCTACTTTCAGATGCAACAGAAACTATGCGGATTGGTCAATCCGTTCGCGAGATATGGCAGTTTTGAGGTAAGAAACGATTGAGAAACTCCAAATTTTCGCAATTCTGATGCTCGAAACGAATAACTAGAACGGCCTAGGGGAAAACTACTCATACCGTTGTAATGGGGCTAGTTTCTACTTTTAGATGCAACAGAAACTTTGCGGATTTGTCAATCCGTTCGCGAGATATGGCAGTTTTGAGGTAAGAAACGCTTGAAAAACTCCAAATTTTCGCAGTTCTGATGCTCGAAACGAATAACCAAAACGGCCTAGGGGAAAACTACTCATACCTTTGTAATGGGGCTAGTTTCTACTTTCAGATGCAACAGAAACTTTGCGGATTGGTCAATCCGTTCGCGAGATATGGCAGTTTTGAGGTAAGAAACGATTGAAAAACTCCAAATTTTCGCAGTTCTGATGCTCGAAACGAATAACCAAAACGGCCTAGGGGAAAACTGCTCATACCGTTGTAATGGGGCTAGTTTCTACTTTCAGATGCAACAGAAACTTTGCGCATTGGTCAATCCGTTCGCGAGATATGGCAGTTTTGAGGTAAGAAACGCTTGAAAAACTCCAAATTTTCGCAGTTCTGATGCTCGAAACGAATAACCAAAACGGCCTAGGGGAAAACTACTCATACCGTTGTAATGGGGCTAGTTTCTACTTTCAGATGCAACAGAAACTTTGCGGATTGGTCAATCCGTTCGCGAGATATGGCAGTTTTGAGGTAAGAAACGCTTGAAAAACTCCAAATTTTCGCAGTTCTGATGCTCGAAACGAATAACTAGAACGGCCTAGGGGAAAACTACTCATACCGTTGTAATGGGGCGAGTTTCTACTTTCAGATGCAACAGAAACTATGCGGATTGGTCAATCCGTTCGCGAGATATGGCAGTTTTGAGGTAAGAAACGATTGAGAAACTCCAAATTTTCGCAGTTCTGATGCTCGAAACGAATAATCAAAACGGCCTAGGGGAAAACTACTCATACCGTTGTAATGGGGCTAGTTTCTACTTTTAGATGCAACAGAAACTTTGCGGATTGGTCAATCCGTTCGCGAGATATGGCAGTTTTGAGGTAAGAAACGCTTGAAAAACTCCAAATTTTCGCAGTTCTGATGCTCGAAACGAATAACCAAAACGGCCTAGGGGAAAACTACTCATACCGTTGTAATGGGGCTAGTTTCTACTTTCAGATGCAACAGAAACTATGCGGATTGGTCAATCCGTTCGCGAGATATGGCAGTTTTGAGGTAAGAAACGATTGAGAAACTCCAAATTTTCGCAGTTCTGATGCTCGAAACGAATAACCAAAACGGCCTAGGGGAAAACTACTCATACCGTTGTAATGGGGCTAGTTTCTACTTTTAGATGCAACAGAAACTTTGCGGATTTGTCAATCCGTTCGCGAGATATGGCAGTTTTGAGGTAAGAAACGCTTGAAAAACTCCAAATTTTCGCAGTTCTGATGCTCGAAACGAATAACCAAAACGGCCTAGGGGAAAACTACTCATACCGTTGTAATGGGGCTAGTTTCTACTTTCAGATGCAACAGAAACTTTGCGGATTGGTCAATCCGTTCGCGAGATATGGCAGTTTTGAGGTAAGAAACGCTTGAAAAACTCCAAATTTTCGCAGTTCTGATGCTCGATACGAATAACCAAAACGGCCTAGGGGAAAACTACTCATACCGTTGTAATGGGGCTAGTTTCTACTTTCAGATGCAACAGAAACTTTGCGGATTGGTCAATCCGTTCGCGAGATATGGCAGTTTTGAGGTAAGAAACGCTTGAAAAACTCCAAATTTTCGCAGTTCTGATGCTCGAAACGAATAACCAAAACGGCCTAGGGGAAAACTACTCATACCTTTGTAATGGGGCTAGTTTCTACTTTCAGATGCAACAGAAACTTTGCGGATTGGTCAATCCGTTCGCGAGATATGGCAGTTTTGAGGTAAGAAACGCTTGAAAAACTCCAAATTTTCGCAGTTCTGATGCTCGAAACGAATAACCAAAACGGCCTAGGGGAAAACTACTCATACCTTTGTAATGGGGCTAGTTTCTACTTTCAGATGCAACAGAAACTTTGCGGATTGGTCAATCCGTTCGCGAGATATGGCAGTTTTGAGGTAAGAAACGCTTGAAAAACTCCAAATTTTCGCAGTTCTGATGCTCGAAACGAATAACCAAAACGGCCTAGGGGAAAACTGCTCATACCGTTGTAATGGGGCTAGTTTCTACTTTCAGATGCAACAGAAACTTTGCGGATTGGTCAATCCGTTCGCGAGATATGGCAGTTTTGAGGTAAGAAACGCTTGAAAAACTCCAAATTTTCGCAGTTCTGATGCTCGAAACGAATAACCAAAACGGCCTAGGGGAAAACTACTCATACCGTTGTAATGGGGCTAGTTTCTACTTTCAGATGCAACAGAAACTTTGCGGATTGGTCAATCCGTTCGCGAGATATGGCAGTTTTGAGGTAAGAAACGCTTGAAAAACTCCAAATTTTCGCAGTTCTGATGCTCGAAACGAATAACTAGAACGGCCTAGGGGAAAACTACTCATACCGTTGTAATGGGGCGAGTTTCTACTTTCAGATGCAACAGAAACTATGCGGATTGGTCAATCCGTTCGCGAGATATGGCAGTTTTGAGGTAAGAAACGCTTGAAAAACTCCAAATTTTCGCAGTTCTGATGCTCGAAACGAATAACCAAAACGGCCTAGGGGAAAACTGCTCATACCGTTGTAATGGGGCTAGTTTCTACTTTCAGATGCAACAGAAACTTTGCGGATTGGTCAATCCGTTCGCGAGATATGGCAGTTTTGAGGTAAGAAATGCTTGAAAAACTCCAAATTTTCGCAGTTCTGATGCTCGAAACGAATAACCAAAACGGCCTAGGGGAAAACTACTCATACCGTTGTAATGGGGCTAGTTTCTACTTTCAGATGCAACAGAAACTTTGCGGATTGGTCAATCCGTTCGCGAGTAATGGCAGTTTTGAGGTAAGAAACGCTTGAGAAACTCCAAATTTTCGCAGTTCTGATGCTCAAAACGAATAACCAAAACGGCCTAGGGGAAAACTACTCATACCGTTGTAATGGGGCTAGTTTCTACTTTCAGATGCAACAGAAACTTTGCGGATTGGTCAATCCGTTCGCGAGTAATGGCAGTTTTGAGGTAAGAAACGCTTGAGAAACTCCAAATTTTCGCAGTTCTGATGCTCGAAACGAATAACTAGAACGGCCTAGGGGAAAACTACTCATACCGTTGTAATGCGGCTAGTTTCTACTTTTAGATGCAACAGAAACTTTGCGGATTGGTCAATCCGTTCGCGAGATATGGCAGTTTTGAGGTAAGAAACGCTTGAAAAACTCCAAATTTTCGCAGTTCTGATGCTCGAAACGAATAACTAGAACGGCCTAGGGGAAAACTACTCATACCGTTGTAATGGGGCGAGTTTCTACTTTCAGATGCAACAGAAACTATGCGGATTGGTCAATCCGTTCGCGAGATATGGCAGTTTTGAGGTAAGAAACGATTGAGAAACTCCAAATTTTCGCAATTCTGATGCTCGAAACGAATAACTAGAACGGCCTAGGGGAAAACTACTCATACCGTTGTAATGGGGCTAGTTTCTACTTTTAGATGCAACAGAAACTTTGCGGATTTGTCAATCCGTTCGCGAGATATGGCAGTTTTGAGGTAAGAAACGCTTGAAAAACTCCAAATTTTCGCAGTTCTGATGCTCGAAACGAATAACCAAAACGGCCTAGGGGAAAACTACTCATACCTTTGTAATGGGGCTAGTTTCTACTTTCAGATGCAACAGAAACTTTGCGGATTGGTCAATCCGTTCGCGAGATATGGCAGTTTTGAGGTAAGAAACGATTGAAAAACTCCAAATTTTCGCAGTTCTGATGCTCGAAACGAATAACCAAAACGGCCTAGGGGAAAACTGCTCATACCGTTGTAATGGGGCTAGTTTCTACTTTCAGATGCAACAGAAACTTTGCGCATTGGTCAATCCGTTCGCGAGATATGGCAGTTTTGAGGTAAGAAACGCTTGAAAAACTCCAAATTTTCGCAGTTCTGATGCTCGAAACGAATAACCAAAACGGCCTAGGGGAAAACTACTCATACCGTTGTAATGGGGCTAGTTTCTACTTTCAGATGCAACAGAAACTTTGCGGATTGGTCAATCCGTTCGCGAGATATGGCAGTTTTGAGGTAAGAAACGCTTGAAAAACTCCAAATTTTCGCAGTTCTGATGCTCGAAACGAATAACTAGAACGGCCTAGGGGAAAACTACTCATACCGTTGTAATGGGGCGAGTTTCTACTTTCAGATGCAACAGAAACTATGCGGATTGGTCAATCCGTTCGCGAGATATGGCAGTTTTGAGGTAAGAAACGATTGAGAAACTCCAAATTTTCGCAGTTCTGATGCTCGAAACGAATAATCAAAACGGCCTAGGGGAAAACTACTCATACCGTTGTAATGGGGCTAGTTTCTACTTTTAGATGCAACAGAAACTTTGCGGATTGGTCAATCCGTTCGCGAGATATGGCAGTTTTGAGGTAAGAAACGCTTGAAAAACTCCAAATTTTCGCAGTTCTGATGCTCGAAACGAATAACCAAAACGGCCTAGGGGAAAACTACTCATACCGTTGTAATGGGGCTAGTTTCTACTTTCAGATGCAACAGAAACTATGCGGATTGGTCAATCCGTTCGCGAGATATGGCAGTTTTGAGGTAAGAAACGATTGAGAAACTCCAAATTTTCGCAGTTCTGATGCTCGAAACGAATAACCAAAACGGCCTAGGGGAAAACTACTCATACCGTTGTAATGGGGCTAGTTTCTACTTTTAGATGCAACAGAAACTTTGCGGATTTGTCAATCCGTTCGCGAGATATGGCAGTTTTGAGGTAAGAAACGCTTGAAAAACTCCAAATTTTCGCAGTTCTGATGCTCGAAACGAATAACCAAAACGGCCTAGGGGAAAACTACTCATACCGTTGTAATGGGGCTAGTTTCTACTTTCAGATGCAACAGAAACTTTGCGGATTGGTCAATCCGTTCGCGAGATATGGCAGTTTTGAGGTAAGAAACGCTTGAAAAACTCCAAATTTTCGCAGTTCTGATGCTCGATACGAATAACCAAAACGGCCTAGGGGAAAACTACTCATACCGTTGTAATGGGGCTAGTTTCTACTTTCAGATGCAACAGAAACTTTGCGGATTGGTCAATCCGTTCGCGAGATATGGCAGTTTTGAGGTAAGAAACGCTTGAAAAACTCCAAATTTTCGCAGTTCTGATGCTCGAAACGAATAACCAAAACGGCCTAGGGGAAAACTACTCATACCTTTGTAATGGGGCTAGTTTCTACTTTCAGATGCAACAGAAACTTTGCGGATTGGTCAATCCGTTCGCGAGATATGGCAGTTTTGAGGTAAGAAACGCTTGAAAAACTCCAAATTTTCGCAGTTCTGATGCTCGAAACGAATAACCAAAACGGCCTAGGGGAAAACTACTCATACCTTTGTAATGGGGCTAGTTTCTACTTTCAGATGCAACAGAAACTTTGCGGATTGGTCAATCCGTTCGCGAGATATGGCAGTTTTGAGGTAAGAAACGCTTGAAAAACTCCAAATTTTCGCAGTTCTGATGCTCGAAACGAATAACCAAAACGGCCTAGGGGAAAACTGCTCATACCGTTGTAATGGGGCTAGTTTCTACTTTCAGATGCAACAGAAACTTTGCGGATTGGTCAATCCGTTCGCGAGATATGGCAGTTTTGAGGTAAGAAACGCTTGAAAAACTCCAAATTTTCGCAGTTCTGATGCTCGAAACGAATAACCAAAACGGCCTAGGGGAAAACTACTCATACCGTTGTAATGGGGCTAGTTTCTACTTTCAGATGCAACAGAAACTTTGCGGATTGGTCAATCCGTTCGCGAGATATGGCAGTTTTGAGGTAAGAAACGCTTGAAAAACTCCAAATTTTCGCAGTTCTGATGCTCGAAACGAATAACTAGAACGGCCTAGGGGAAAACTACTCATACCGTTGTAATGGGGCGAGTTTCTACTTTCAGATGCAACAGAAACTATGCGGATTGGTCAATCCGTTCGCGAGATATGGCAGTATTGAGGTAAGAAACGCTTGAAAAACTCCAAATTTTCGCAGTTCTGATGCTCGAAACGAATAACCAAAACGGCCTAGGGGAAAACTGCTCATACCGTTGTAATGGGGCTAGTTTCTACTTTCAGATGCAACAGAAACTTTGCGGATTGGTCAATCCGTTCGCGAGATATGGCAGTTTTGAGGTAAGAAATGCTTGAAAAACTCCAAATTTTCGCAGTTCTGATGCTCGAAACGAATAACCAAAACGGCCTAGGGGAAAACTACTCATACCGTTGTAATGGGGCTAGTTTCTACTTTCAGATGCAACAGAAACTTTGCGGATTGGTCAATCCGTTCGCGAGATATGGCAGTTTTGAGGTAAGAAACGCTTGAAAAACTCCAAATTTTCGCAGTTCTGATGCTCGAAACGAATAACTAGAACGGCCTAGGGGAAAACTACTCATACCGTTGTAATGGGGCGAGTTTCTACTTTCAGATGCAACAGAAACTATGCGGATTGGTCAATCCGTTCGCGAGATATGGCAGTTTTGAGGTAAGAAACGATTGAGAAACTCCAAATTTTCGCAGTTCTGATGCTCGAAACGAATAATCAAAACGGCCTAGGGGAAAACTACTCATACCGTTGTAATGGGGCTAGTTTCTACTTTTAGATGCAACAGAAACTTTGCGGATTGGTCAATCCGTTCGCGAGATATGGCAGTTTTGAGGTAAGAAACGCTTGAAAAACTCCAAATTTTCGCAGTTCTGATGCTCGAAACGAATAACCAAAACGGCCTAGGGGAAAACTACTCATACCGTTGTAATGGGGCTAGTTTCTACTTTCAGATGCAACAGAAACTATGCGGATTGGTCAATCCGTTCGCGAGATATGGCAGTTTTGAGGTAAGAAACGATTGAGAAACTCCAAATTTTCGCAGTTCTGATGCTCGAAACGAATAACCAAAACGGCCTAGGGGAAAACTACTCATACCGTTGTAATGGGGCTAGTTTCTACTTTCAGATGCAACAGAAACTTTGCGGATTGGTCAATCCGTTCGCGAGATATGGCAGTTTTGAGGTAAGAAACGCTTGAAAAACTCCAAATTTTCGCAGTTCTGATGCTCGATACGAATAACCAAAACGGCCTAGGGGAAAACTACTCATACCGTTGTAATGGGGCTAGTTTCTACTTTCAGATGCAACAGAAACTTTGCGGATTGGTCAATCCGTTCGCGAGATATGGCAGTTTTGAGGTAAGAAACGCTTGAAAAACTCCAAATTTTCGCAGTTCTGATGCTCGAAACGAATAACCAAAACGGCCTAGGGGAAAACTACTCATACCTTTGTAATGGGGCTAGTTTCTACTTTCAGATGCAACAGAAACTTTGCGGATTGGTCAATCCGTTCGCGAGATATGGCAGTTTTGAGGTAAGAAACGCTTGAAAAACTCCAAATTTTCGCAGTTCTGATGCTCGAAACGAATAACCAAAACGGCCTAGGGGAAAACTGCTCATACCGTTGTAATGGGGCTAGTTTCTACTTTCAGATGCAACAGAAACTTTGCGGATTGGTCAATCCGTTCGCGAGATATGGCAGTTTTGAGGTAAGAAACGCTTGAAAAACTCCAAATTTTCGCAGTTCTGATGCTCGAAACGAATAACCAAAACGGCCTAGGGGAAAACTACTCATACCGTTGTAATGGGGCTAGTTTCTACTTTCAGATGCAACAGAAACTTTGCGGATTGGTCAATCCGTTCGCGAGATATGGCAGTTTTGAGGTAAGAAACGCTTGAAAAACTCCAAATTTTCGCAGTTCTGATGCTCGAAACGAATAACTAGAACGGCCTAGGGGAAAACTACTCATACCGTTGTAATGGGGCGAGTTTCTACTTTCAGATGCAACAGAAACTATGCGGATTGGTCAATCCGTTCGCGAGATATGGCAGTTTTGAGGTAAGAAACGATTGAGAAACTCCAAATTTTCGCAGTTCTGATGCTCGAAACGAATAACCAAAACGGCCTAGGGGAAAACTACTCATACCGTTGTAATGGGGCTAGTTTCTACTTTTAGATGCAACAGAAACTTTGCGGATTTGTCAATCCGTTCGCGAGATATGGCAGTTTTGAGGTAAGAAACGCTTGAAAAACTCCAAATTTTCGCAGTTCTGATGCTCGAAACGAATAACCAAAACGGCCTAGGGGAAAACTACTCATACCGTTGTAATGGGGCTAGTTTCTACTTTCAGATGCAACAGAAACTTTGCGGATTGGTCAATCCGTTCGCGAGATATGGCAGTTTTGAGGTAAGAAACGCTTGAAAAACTCCAAATTTTCGCAGTTCTGATGCTCGATACGAATAACCAAAACGGCCTAGGGGAAAACTACTCATACCGTTGTAATGGGGCTAGTTTCTACTTTCAGATGCAACAGAAACTTTGCGGATTGGTCAATCCGTTCGCGAGATATGGCAGTTTTGAGGTAAGAAACGCTTGAAAAACTCCAAATTTTCGCAGTTCTGATGCTCGAAACGAATAACCAAAACGGCCTAGGGGAAAACTACTCATACCTTTGTAATGGGGCTAGTTTCTACTTTCAGATGCAACAGAAACTTTGCGGATTGGTCAATCCGTTCGCGAGATATGGCAGTTTTGAGGTAAGAAACGCTTGAAAAACTCCAAATTTTCGCAGTTCTGACGCTCGAAACGAATAACCAAAACGGCCTAGGGGAAAACTGCTCATACCGTTGTAATGGGGCTAGTTTCTACTTTCAGATGCAACAGAAACTTTGCGGATTGGTCAATCCGTTCGCGAGATATGGCAGTTTTGAGGTAAGAAACGCTTGAAAAACTCCAAATTTTCGCAGTTCTGATGCTCGATACGAATAACCAAAACGGCCTAGGGGAAAACTACTCATACCGTTGTAATGGGGCTAGTTTCTACTTTCAGATGCAACAGAAACTTTGCGGATTGGTCAATCCGTTCGCGAGATATGGCAGTTTTGAGGTAAGAAACGCTTGAAAAACTCCAAATTTTCGCAGTTCTGATGCTCGAAACGAATAACCAAAACGGCCTAGGGGAAAACTACTCATACCTTTGTAATGGGGCTAGTTTCTACTTTCAGATGCAACAGAAACTTTGCGGATTGGTCAATCCGTTCGCGAGATATGGCAGTTTTGAGGTAAGAAACGCTTGAAAAACTCCAAATTTTCGCAGTTCTGATGCTCGAAACGAATAACCAAAACGGCCTAGGGGAAAACTGCTCATACCGTTGTAATGGGGCTAGTTTCTACTTTCAGATGCAACAGAAACTTTGCGGATTGGTCAATCCGTTCGCGAGATATGGCAGTTTTGAGGTAAGAAACGCTTGAAAAACTCCAAATTTTCGCAGTTCTGATGCTCGAAACGAATAACCAAAACGGCCTAGGGGAAAACTACTCATACCGTTGTAATGGGGCTAGTTTCTACTTTCAGATGCAACAGAAACTTTGCGGGTTGGTCAATCCGTTCGCGAGATATGGCAGTTTTGAGGTAAGAAACGCTTGAGAAACTCCAAATTTTCGCAGTTCTGATGCTCGAAACGAATAACCAAAACGGCCTAGGGGAAAACTACTCATACCTTTGTAATGGGGCTAGTTTCTACTTTCAGATGCAACAGAAACTTTGCGGATTGGTCAATCCGTTCGCGAGATATGGCAGTTTTGAGGTAAGAAACGCTTGAAAAACTCCAAATTTTCGCAGTTCTGATGCTCGAAACGAATAACCAAAACGGCCTAGGGGAAAACTACTCATACCGTTGTAATGGGGCGAGTTTCTACTTTCAGATGCAACAGAAACTATGCGGATTGGTCAATCCGTTCGCGAGATATGGCAGTTTTGAGGTAAGAAACGATTGAGAAACTCCAAATTTTCGCAATTCTGATGCTCGAAACGAATAACTAGAACGGCCTAGGGGAAAACTACTCATACCGTTGTAATGGGGCTAGTTTCTACTTTTAGATGCAACAGAAACTTTGCGGATTGGTCAATCCGTTCGCGAGATATGGCAGTTTTGAGGTAAGAAACGCTTGAAAAACTCCAAATTTTCGCAGTTCTGATGCTCGAAACGAATAACCAAAACGGCCTAGGGGAAAACTACTCATACCGTTGTAATGGGGCGAATTTCTACTTTCAGATGCAACAGAAACTTTGCGGATTGGTCAATCCGTTCGCGAGATATGGCAGTTTTGAGGTAAGAAACGCTTGAAAAACTCCAAATTTTCGCAGTTCTGATGCTCGAAACGAATAACCAAAACGGCCTAGGGGAAAACTACTCATACCGTTGTAATGGGGCTAGTTTCTACTTTCAGATGCAACAGAAACTTTGCGGATTGGTCAATCCGTTCGCGAGATATGGCAGTTTTGAGGTAAGAAACGCTTGAAAAACTCCAAATTTTCGCAGTTCTGATGCTCGAAACGAATAACCAAAACGGCCTAGGGGAAAACTACTCAAACCATTGTAATGGGGCTAGTTTCTACTTTCAGATGCAACAGAAACTTTGCGGATTGGTCAATCCGTTCGCGAGTAATGGCAGTTTTGAGGTAAGAAACGCTTGAGAAACTCCAAATTTTCGCAGTTCTGATGCTCGAAACGAATAACTAGAACGGCCTAGGGGAAAACTACTCATACCGTTGTAATGGGGCGAGTTTCTACTTTCAGATGCAACAGAAACTATGCGGATTGGTCAATCCGTTCGCGAGTAATGGCAGTTTTGAGGTAAGAAACGCTTGAGAAACTCCAAATTTTCGCAGTTCTGATGCTCGAAACGAATAACTAGAACGGCCTAGGGGAAAACTACTCATTCCGTTGTAATGGGGCGAGTTTCTACTTTCAGATGCAACAGAAACTATGCGGATTGGTCAATCCGTTCGCGAGATATGGCAGTTTTGAGGTAAGAAACGATTGAGAAACTCCAAATTTTCGCAATTCTGATGCTCGAAACGAATAACTAGAACGGCCTAGGGGAAAACTACTCATACCGTTGTAATGGGGCTAGTTTCTACTTTTAGATGCAACAGAAACTTTGCGGATTTGTCAATCCGTTCGCGAGATATGGCAGTTTTGAGGTAAGAAACGCTTGAAAAACTCCAAATTTTCGCAGTTCTGATGCTCGAAACGAATAACTAGAACGGCCTAGGGGAAAACTACTCATACCGTTGTAATGGGGCTAGTTTCTACTTTTAGATGCAACAGAAACTTTGCGGATTGGTCAATCCGTTCGCGAGATATGGCAGTTTTGAGGTAAGAAACGCTTGAAAAACTCCAAATTTTCGCAGTTCTGATGCTCGAAACGAATAACTAGAACGGCCTAGGGGAAAACTACTCATACCGTTGTAATGGGGCGAGTTTCTACTTTCAGATGCAACAGAAACTATGCGGATTGGTCAATCCGTTCGCGAGATATGGCAGTTTTGAGGTAAGAAACGATTGAGAAACTCCAAATTTTCGCAATTCTGATGCTCGAAACGAATAACTAGAACGGCCTAGGGGAAAACTACTCATACCGTTGTAATGGGGCTAGTTTCTACTTTTAGATGCAAGAGAAACTTTGCGGATTTGTCAATCCGTTCGCGAGATATGGCAGTTTTGAGGTAAGAAACGCTTGAAAAACTCCAAATTTTCGCAGTTCTGATGCTCGAAACGAATAACCAAAACGGCCTAGGGGAAAACTACTCATACCGTTGTAATGGGGCTTGTTTCTACTTTCAGATGCAACAGAAACTTTGGGGATTGGTCAATCCGTTCGCGAGATATGGCAGTTTTGAGGTAAGAAACGCTTGAGAAACTCCAAATTTTCGCAGTTCTGATGCTCGAAACGAATAACCAAAACGGCCTAGGGGAAAACTGCTCATACCGTTGTAATGGGGCTAGTTTCTACTTTCAGATGCAACAGAAACTTTGCAGATTGGTCAATCCGTTCGCGAGATATGGCAGTTTTGAGGTAAGAAACGCTTGAAAAACTCCAAATTTTCACAGTTCTGATGCTCGAAACGAATAACCAAAACGGCCTAGGGGAAAACTACTCATACAGTTGTAATGGGGCTAGTTTCTACTTTCAGATGCAACAGAAACTTTGCGGATTGGTCAATCCGTTCGCGAGATATGGCAGTTTTGAGGTAAGGAACGCTTGAAAAACTCCAAATTTTCACAGTTCTGATGCTCGAAACGAATAACCAAAACGGCCTAGGGGAAAACTACTCATACCATTGTAATGGGGCTAGTTTCTACTTTCAGATGCAACAGAAACTTTGCGGATTGGTCAATCCGTTCGCGAGATATGGCAGTTTTGAGGTAGGAAACGCTTGAAAAACTCCAAATTTTCGCAGTTCTGATGCTCGAAACGAATAACCAAAACGGCCTAGGGGAAAACTACTCATACCGTTGTAATGGGGCTAGTTTCTACTTTCAGATGCAACAGAAACTTTGCGGATTGGTCAATCCGTTCGCGAGTAATGGCAGTTTTGAGGTAAGAAACGCTTGAGAAACTCCAAATTTTCGCAGTTCTGATGCTCGAAACGAATAACTAGAACGGCCTAGGGGAAAACTACTCATACCGTTGTAATGGGGCTAGTTTGTACTTTTAGATGCAACAGAAACTTTGCGGATTGGTCAATCCGTTCGCGAGATATGGCAGTTTTGAGGTAAGAAACGCTTGAAAAACTCCAAATTTTCGCAGTTCTGATGCTCGAAACGAATAACTAGAACGGCCTAGGGGAAAACTACTCATACCGTTGTAATGGGGCGAGTTTCTACTTTCAGATGCAACAGAAACTATGCGGATTGGTCAATCCGTTCGCGAGATATGGCAGTTTTGATGTAAGAAACGATTGAGAAACTCCAAATTTTCGCAATTCTGATGCTCGAAACGAATAACTAGAACGGCCTAGGGGAAAACTACTCATACCGTTGTAATGGGGCTAGTTTCTACTTTTAGATGCAAGAGAAACTTTGCGGATTTGTCAATCCGTTCGCGAGATATGGCAGTTTTGAGGTAAGAAACGCTTGAAAAACTCCAAATTTTCGCAGTTCTGATGCTCGAAACGAATAACTAAAACGGCCTAGGGGAAAACTACTCATACCGTTGTAATGGGGCTAGTTTCTACTTTCAGATGCAACAGAAACTTTGCGGATTGGTCAATCCGTTCGCGAGATATGGCAATTTTGAGGTAAGAAATGCTTGAAAAACTCCAAATTTTCGCAGTTCTGATGCTCGAAACGAAAACCAAAACGGCCTAGGGGAAAACTACTCATACCGTTGTAATGGGGCTAGTTTCTACTTTCAGATGCAACAGAAACTTTGCGGATTGGTCAATCCGTTCGCGAGATATGGCAGTTTTGAGGTAAGAAATGCTTGAAAAACTCCAAATTTTCGCAGTTCTGATGCTCGAAACGAATAACTAGAACGGCCTAGGGGAAAACTACTCATACCGTTGTAATGGGGCTAGTTTCTACTTTCAGATGCAACAGAAACTTTGCGGATTGGTCAATCCGTTCGCGAGTAATGGCAGTTTTGAGGTAAGAAACGCTTGAAAAACTCCAAATTTTCACAGTTCTGATGCTCGAAACGAATAACCAAAACGGCCTAGGGGAAAACTACTCATACCATTGTAATGGGGCTAGTTTCTACTTTCAGATGCAACAGAAACTTTGCGGATTGGTCAATCCGTTCGCGAGATATGGCAGTTTTGAGGTAAGAAACGCTTGAAAAACTCCAAATTTTCGCAGTTCTGATGCTCGAAACGAATAACTAGAACGACCTAGGGGAAAACTACTCATACCGTTGCAATGGGGCGAGTTTCTACTTTCAGATGCAACAGAAACTTTGCGAATTGGTCAATCCGTTCGCGAGATATGGCAGTTTTGAGGTAAGAAACGCTTGAGAAACTCCAAATTTTCGCAGTTCTGATGCTCGAAACGAATAACTAGAACGGCCTAGGGGAAAACTACTCATACCGTTGTAATGGGGCGAGTTTCTACTTTCAGATGCAACAGAAACTTTGCGGATTGGTCAATCCGTTCGCGAGATATGGCAGTTTTGAGGTAAGAAACGCTTGAAAAACTCCAAATTTTCGCAGTTCTGATGCTCGAAACGAATAACCAAAACGGCCTAGGGGAAAACTACTCATACCGTTGTAATGGGGCTAGTTTCTACTTTCAGATGCAACAGAAACTTTGCGGATTGGTCAATCCGTTCGCGAGTAATGGCAGTTTTGAGGTAAGAAACGCTTGAGAAACTCCAAATTTTCGCAGTTCTGATGCTCGAAACGAATAACTAGAACGGCCTAGGGGAAAACTACTCATACCGTTGTAATGGGGCTAGTTTCTACTTTCAGATGCAACAGAAACTTTGCGGATTGGTCAATCCGTTCGCGAGATATGGCAGTTTTGAGGTAAGAAACGCTTGAAAAACTCCAAATTTTCGCAGTTCTGATGCTCGAAACGAATAACCAAAACGGCCTAAGGGAAAACTACTCATACCGTTGTAATGGGGCTAGTTTCTACTTTCAGATGCAACAGAAACTTTGCGGATTGGTCAATCCGTTCGCGAGATATGGCAGTTTTGAGGTAAGAAACGCTTGAAAAACTCCAAATTTTCGCAGTTCTGATGCTCGAAACGAATAACCAAAACGGCCTAGGGGAAAACTACTCATACCGTTGTAATGGGGCTAGTTTCTACTTTCAGATGCAACAGAAACTTTGCGGATTGGTCAATCCGTTCGCCAGATATGGCAGTTTTGAGGTAAGAAACGCTTGAAAAACTCCAAATTTTCGCAGTTCTGATGCTCGAAACGAATAACTAGAACGGCCTAGGGGAAAACTACTCATACCGTTGTAATGGGGCTAGTTTCTACTTTCAGATGCAACAGAAACTTTGCGGATTGGTCAATCCGTTCGCCAGATATGGCAGTTTTGAGGTAAGAAACGCTTGAAAAACTCCAAATTTTCGCAGTTCTGATGCTCGAAACGAATAACCAAAACGGCCTAGGGGAAAACTACTCATACCGTTGTAATGGGGCTAGTTTCTACTTTCAGATGCAACAGAAACTTTGCGGATTGGTCAATCCGTTCGCGAGTAATGGCAGTTTTGAGGTAAGAAACGCTTGAGAAACTCCAAATTTTCGCAGTTCTGATGCTCGAAACGAATAACTAGAACGGCCTAGGGGAAAACCACTCATACCGTTGTAATGGGGCTAGTTTCAACTTTCAGATGCAACAGAAACTTTGCGGATTGGTCAATCCGTTCGCGAGATATGGCAGTTTTGAGGTAAGAAACGCCTGAAAAACTCCAAATTTTCGCAGTTCTGATGCTCGAAACGAATAACCAAAACGGCCTAGGGGAAAACTACTCATACCGTTGTAATGGGGCTAGTTTCTACTTTCAGATGCAACAGAAACTTTGCGGATTGGTCAATCCGTTCGCGAGATATGGCAGTTTTGAGGTAAGAAACGCTTGAAAAACTCCAAATTTTCGCAGTTCTGATGCTCGAAACGAATAACCAAAACGGCCTAAGGGAAAACTACTCATACCGTTGTAATGGGGCTAGTTTCTACTTTCAGATGCAACAGAAACTTTGCGGATTGGTCAATCCGTTCGCGAGATATGGCAGTTTTGAGGTAAGAAACGCTTGAAAAACTCCAAATTTTCGCAGTTCTGATGCTCGAAACGAATAACCAAAACGGCCTAGGGGAAAACTACTCATACCGTTGTAATGGGGCTAGTTTCTACTTTCAGATGCAACAGAAACTTTGCGGATTGGTCAATCCGTTCGCGAGTAATGGCAGTTTTGAGGTAAGAAACGCTTGAGAAACTCCAAATTTTCGCAGTTCTGATGCTCGAAACGAATAACTAGAACGGCCTAGGGGAAAACTACTCACACCGTTGTAATGGGGCTAGTTTCTACTTTCAGATGCAACAGAAACTTTGCGGATTGGTCAATCCGTTCGCGAGATATGGCAGTTTTGATATAAGAAACGCTTGAGAAACTCCAAATTTTCGCAGTTCTGATGCTCGAAACGAATAACTAGAACGGCCTAGGGGAAAACTACTCATACCGTTGTAATGGGGCGAGTTTCTACTTTCAGATGCAACAGAAACTTTGCGAATTGGTCAATCCGTTCGCGAGATATGGCAGTTTTGAGGTAAGAAACGCTTGAGAAACTCCAAATTTTCGCAGTTCTGATGCTCGAAACGAATAACTAGAACGGCCTAGGGGAAAACTACTCATACCGTTGTAATGGGGCGAGTTTCTACTTTCAGATGCAACAGAAACTTTGCGGATTGGTCAATCCGTTCGCGAGATATGGCAGTTTTGAGGTAAGAAACGCTTGAAAAACTCCAAATTTTCGCAGTTCTGATGCTCGAAACGAATAACCAAAACGGCCTAGGGGAAAACTACTCATACCGTTGTAATGGGGCTAGTTTCTACTTTCAGATGCAACAGAAACTTTGCGGATTGGTCAATCCGTTCGCGAGTAATGGCAGTTTTGAGGTAAGAAACGCTTGAGAAACTCCAAATTTTCGCAGTTCTGATGCTCGAAACGAATAACTAGAACGGCCTAGGGGAAAACTACTCATACCGTTGTAATGGGGCTAGTTTCTACTTTCAGATGCAACAGAAACTTTGCGGATTGGTCAATCCGTTCGCGAGATATGGCAGTTTTGATATAAGAAACGCTTGAGAAACTCCAAATTTTCGCAGTTCTGATGCTCGAAACGAATAACTAGAACGGCCTAGGGGAAAACTACTCACACCGTTGTAATGGGGCTAGTTTCTACTTTCAGATGCAACAGAAACTTTGCGGATTGGTCAATCCGTTCGCGAGATATGGCAGTTTTGAGGTAAGAAACGCCTGAAAAACTCCAAATTTTCGCAGTTCTGATGCTCGAAACGAATAACCAAAACGGCCTAGGGGAAAACTACTCATACCGTTGTAATGGGGCTAGTTTCTACTTTCAGATGCAACAGAAACTTTGCGGATTGGTCAATCCGTTCGCGAGATATGGCAGTTTTGAGGTAAGAAACGCTTGAAAAACTCCAAATTTTCGCAGTTCTGATGCTCGAAACGAATAACCAAAACGGCCTAAGGGAAAACTACTCATACCGTTGTAATGGGGCTAGTTTCTACTTTCAGATGCAACAGAAACTTTGCGGATTGGTCAATCCGTTCGCGAGATATGGCAGTTTTGAGGTAAGAAACGCTTGAAAAACTCCAAATTTTCGCAGTTCTGATGCTCGAAACGAATAACCAAAACGGCCTAGGGGAAAACTACTCATACCGTTGTAATGGGGCTAGTTTCTACTTTCAGATGCAACAGAAACTTTGCGGATTGGTCAATCCGTTCGCGAGTAATGGCAGTTTTGAGGTAAGAAACGCTTGAGAAACTCCAAATTTTCGCAGTTCTGATGCTCGAAACGAATAACTAGAACGGCCTAGGGGAAAACTACTCACACCGTTGTAATGGGGCTAGTTTCTACTTTCAGATGCAACAGAAACTTTGCGGATTGGTCAATCCGTTCGCGAGATATGGCAGTTTTGATATAAGAAACGCTTGAGAAACTCCAAATTTTCGCAGTTCTGATGCTCGAAACGAATAACTAGAACGGCCTAGGGGAAAACTACTCATACCGTTGTAATGGGGCTAGTTTCAACTTTCAGATGCAACAGAAACTTTGCGGATTGGTCAATCCGTTCGCGAGATATGGCAGTTTTGAGGTAAGAAACGCCTGAAAAACTCCAAATTTTCGCAGTTCTGATGCTCGAAACGAATAACCAAAACGGCCTAGGGGAAAACTACTCATACCGTTGTAATGGGGCTAGTTTCTACTTTCAGATGCAACAGAAACTTTGCGGATTGGTCAATCCGTTCGCGAGATATGGCAGTTTTGAGGTAAGAAACGCTTGAAAAACTCCAAATTTTCGCAGTTCTGATGCTCGAAACGAATAACCAAAACGGCCTAAGGGAAAACTACTCATACCGTTGTAATGGGGCTAGTTTCTACTTTCAGATGCAACAGAAACTTTGCGGATTGGTCAATCCGTTCGCGAGATATGGCAGTTTTGAGGTAAGAAACGCTTGAAAAACTCCAAACTTTCGCAGTTCTGATGCTCGAAACGAATAACCAAAACGGCCTAGGGGAAAACTACTCATACCGTTGTAATGGGGCTAGTTTCTACTTTCAGATGCAACAGAAACTTTGCGGATTGGTCAATCCGTTCGCGAGTAATGGCAGTTTTGAGGTAAGAAACGCTTGAGAAACTCCAAATTTTCGCAGTTCTGATGCTCGAAACGAATAACTAGAACGGCCTAGGGGAAAACTACTCACACCGTTGTAATGGGGCTAGTTTCTACTTTCAGATGCAACAGAAACTTTGCGGATTGGTCAATCCGTTCGCGAGATATGGCAGTTTTGATATAAGAAACGCTTGAGAAACTCCAAATTTTCGCAGTTCTGATGCTCGAAACGAATAACTAGAACGGCCTAGGGGAAGACTACTCATACCGTTGTAATGGGGCTAGTTTCAACTTTCAGATGCAACAGAAACTTTGCGGATTGGTCAATCCGTTCGCGAGATATGGCAGTTTTGAGGTAAGAAACGCCTGAAAAACTCCAAATTTTCGCAGTTCTGATGCTCGAAACGAATAACCAAAACGGCCTAGGGGAAAACTACTCATACCGTTGTAATGGGGCTAGTTTCTACTTTCAGATGCAACAGAAACTTTGCGGATTGGTCAATCCGTTCGCGAGTAATGGCAGTTTTGAGGTAAGAAACGCTTGAGAAACTCCAAATTTTCGCAGTTCTGATGCTCGAAACGAATAACTAGAACGGCCTAGGGGAAAACTACTCACACCGTTGTAATGGGGCTAGTTTCTACTTTCAGATGCAACAGAAACTTTGCGGATTGGTCAATCCGTTCGCGAGATATGGCAGTTATGATATAAGAAACGCTTGAGAAACTCCAAATTTTCGCAGTTCTGATGCTCGAAACGAATAACTAGAACGGCCTAGGGGAAAACTACTCATACCGTTGTAATGGGGCGAGTTTCTACTTTCAGATGCAACAGAAACTTTGCGAATTGGTCAATCCGTTCGCGAGATATGGCAGTTTTGAGGTAAGAAACGCTTGAGAAACTCCAAATTTTCGCAGTTCTGATGCTCGAAACGAATAACCAAAACGGCCTAGGGGAAAACTACTCATACCGTTGTAATGGGGCTAGTTTCTACTTTAAGATGCAACAGAAACTTTGCGGATTGGTCAATCCGTTCGCGAGATATGGCAGTTTTGAGGTAAGAAACGCTTGAGAAACTCCAAATTTTCGCAGTTCTGATGCTCGAAACGAATAACTAGAACGGCCTAGGGGAAAACTACTCATACCGTTGTAATGGGGCTAGTTTCTACTTTCAGATGCAACAGAAACTTTGCGGATTGGTCAATCCGTTCGCGAGATATGGCAGTTTTGAGGTAAGAAACGCTTGAGAAACTCCAAATTTTCGCAGTTCTGATGCTCGAAACGAATAACTAGAACGGCCTAGGGGAAAACTACTCATACCGTTGTAATGGGGCTAGTTTCTACTTTCAGATGCAACAGAAACTTTGCGGATTGGTCAATCCGTTCGCGAGATATGGCAGTTTTGAGGTAAGAAACGCTTGAGAAACTCCAAATTTTCGCAGTTCTGATGCTCGAAACGAATAACTAGAACGGCCTAGGGGAAAACTACTCATACCGTTGTAATGGGGCTAGTTTCAACTTTCAGATGCAACAGAAACTTTGCGGATTGGTCAATCCGTTCGCGAGATATGGCAGTTTTGAGGTAAGAAACGCCTGAAAAACTCCAAATTTTCGCAGTTCTGATGCTCGAAACGAATAACCAAAACGGCCTAGGGGAAAACTACTCATACCGTTGTAATGGGGCTAGTTTCTACTTTCAGATGCAACAGAAACTTTGCGGATTGGTCAATCCGTTCGCGAGATATGGCAGTTTTGAGGTAAGAAACGCTTGAAAAACTCCAAATTTTCGCAGTTCTGATGCTCGAAACGAATAACCAAAACGGCCTAAGGGAAAACTACTCATACCGTTGTAATGGGGCTAGTTTCTACTTTCAGATGCAACAGAAACTTTGCGGATTGGTCAATCCGTTCGCGAGATATGGCAGTTTTGAGGTAAGAAACGCTTGAAAAACTCCAAACTTTCGCAGTTCTGATGCTCGAAACGAATAACCAAAACGGCCTAGGGGAAAACTACTCATACCGTTGTAATGGGGCTAGTTTCTACTTTCAGATGCAACAGAAACTTTGCGGATTGGTCAATCCGTTCGCGAGTAATGGCAGTTTTGAGGTAAGAAACGCTTGAGAAACTCCAAATTTTCGCAGTTCTGATGCTCGAAACGAATAACTAGAACGGCCTAGGGGAAAACTACTCACACCGTTGTAATGGGGCTAGTTTCTACTTTCAGATGCAACAGAAACTTTGCGGATTGGTCAATCCGTTCGCGAGATATGGCAGTTTTGATATAAGAAACGCTTGAGAAACTCCAAATTTTCGCAGTTCTGATGCTCGAAACGAATAACCAAAACGGCCTAGGGGAAAACTACTCATACCGTTGTAATGGGGCTAGTTTCTACTTTCAGATGCAACAGAAACTTTGCGGATTGGTCAATCCGTTCGCGAGATATGGCAGTTTTGAGGTAAGAAACGCTTGAAAAACTCCAAATTTTCGCAGTTCTGATGCTCGAAACGAATAACCAAAACGGCCTAAGGGAAAACTACTCATACCGTTGTAATGGGGCTAGTTTCTACTTTCAGATGCAACAGAAACTTTGCGGATTGGTCAATCCGTTCGCGAGATATGGCAGTTTTGAGGTAAGAAACGCTTGAAAAACTCCAAACTTTCGCAGTTCTGATGCTCGAAACGAATAACCAAAACGGCCTAGGGGAAAACTACTCATACCGTTGTAATGGGGCTAGTTTCTACTTTCAGATGCAACAGAAACTTTGCGGATTGGTCAATCCGTTCGCGAGTAATGGCAGTTTTGAGGTAAGAAACGCTTGAGAAACTCCAAATTTTCGCAGTTCTGATGCTCGAAACGAATAACTAGAACGGCCTAGGGGAAAACTACTCACACCGTTGTAATGGGGCTAGTTTCTACTTTCAGATGCAACAGAAACTTTGCGGATTGGTCAATCCGTTCGCGAGATATGGCAGTTTTGATATAAGAAACGCTTGAGAAACTCCAAATTTTCGCAGTTCTGATGCTCGAAACGAATAACTAGAACGGCCTAGGGGAAGACTACTCATACCGTTGTAATGGGGCTAGTTTCAACTTTCAGATGCAACAGAAACTTTGCGGATTGGTCAATCCGTTCGCGAGATATGGCAGTTTTGAGGTAAGAAACGCCTGAAAAACTCCAAATTTTCGCAGTTCTGATGCTCGAAACGAATAACCAAAACGGCCTAGGGGAAAACTACTCATACCGTTGTAATGGGGCTAGTTTCTACTTTCAGATGCAACAGAAACTTTGCGGATTGGTCAATCCGTTCGCGAGTAATGGCAGTTTTGAGGTAAGAAACGCTTGAGAAACTCCAAATTTTCGCAGTTCTGATGCTCGAAACGAATAACTAGAACGGCCTAGGGGAAAACTACTCACACCGTTGTAATGGGGCTAGTTTCTACTTTCAGATGCAACAGAAACTTTGCGGATTGGTCAATCCGTTCGCGAGTAATGGCAGTTTTGAGGTAAGAAACGCTTGAGAAACTCCAAATTTTCGCAGTTCTGATGCTCGAAACGAATAACTAGAACGGCCTAGGGGAAAACTACTCACACCGTTGTAATGGGGCTAGTTTCTACTTTCAGATGCAACAGAAACTTTGCGGATTGGTCAATCCGTTCGCGAGATATGGCAGTTATGATATAAGAAACGCTTGAGAAACTCCAAATTTTCGCAGTTCTGATGCTCGAAACGAATAACTAGAACGGCCTAGGGGAAAACTACTCATACCGTTGTAATGGGGCGAGTTTCTACTTTCAGATGCAACAGAAACTTTGCGAATTGGTCAATCCGTTCGCGAGATATGGCAGTTTTGAGGTAAGAAACGCTTGAGAAACTCCAAATTTTCGCAGTTCTGATGCTCGAAACGAATAACCAAAACGGCCTAGGGGAAAACTACTCATACCGTTGTAATGGGGCTAGTTTCTACTTTAAGATGCAACAGAAACTTTGCGGATTGGTCAATCCGTTCGCGAGATATGGCAGTTTTGAGGTAAGAAACGCTTGAGAAACTCCAAATTTTCGCAGTTCTGATGCTCGAAACGAATAACTAGAACGGCCTAGGGGAAAACTACTCATACCGTTGTAATGGGGCTAGTTTCTACTTTCAGATGCAACAGAAACTTTGCGGATTGGTCAATCCGTTCGCGAGATATGGCAGTTTTGAGGTAAGAAACGCTTGAGAAACTCCAAATTTTCGCAGTTCTGATGCTCGAAACGAATAACTAGAACGGCCTAGGGGAAAACTACTCATACCGTTGTAATGGGGCTAGTTTCTACTTTCAGATGCAACAGAAACTTTGCGGATTGGTCAATCCGTTCGCGAGATATGGCAGTTTTGAGGTAAGAAACGCTTGAGAAACTCCAAATTTTCGCAGTTCTGATGCTCGAAACGAATAACCAAAACGGCCTAGGGGAAAACTACTCATACCGTTGTAATGGGGCTAGTTTCTACTTTCAGATGCAACAGAAACTTTGCGGATTGGTCAATCCGTTCGCGAGTAATGGCAGTTTTGAGGTAAGAAACGCTTGAGAAACTCCAAATTTTCGCAGTTCTGATGCTCGAAACGAATAACTAGAACGGCCTAGGGGAAAACTACTCATACCGTTGTAATGGGGCTAGTTTCTACTTTCAGATGCAACAGAAACTTTGCGGATTGGTCAATCCGTTCGCGAGATATGGCAGTTTTGAGGTAAGAAACGCTTGAAAAACTCCAAATTTTCGCAGTTCTGATGCTCGAAACGAATAACCAAAACGGCCTAAGGGAAAACTACTCATACCGTTGTAATGGGGCTAGTTTCTACTTTCAGATGCAACAGAAACTTTGCGGATTGGTCAATCCGTTCGCGAGATATGGCAGTTTTGAGGTAAGAAACGCTTGAAAAACTCCAAATTTTCGCAGTTCTGATGCTCGAAACGAATAACCAAAACGGCCTAGGGGAAAACTACTCATACCGTTGTAATGGGGCTAGTTTCTACTTTCAGATGCAACAGAAACTTTGCGGATTGGTCAATCCGTTCGCCAGATATGGCAGTTTTGAGGTAAGAAACGCTTGAAAAACTCCAAATTTTCGCAGTTCTGATGCTCGAAACGAATAACTAGAACGGCCTAGGGGAAAACTACTCATACCGTTGTAATGGGGCTAGTTTCTACTTTCAGATGCAACAGAAACTTTGCGGATTGGTCAATCCGTTCGCCAGATATGGCAGTTTTGAGGTAAGAAACGCTTGAAAAACTCCAAATTTTCGCAGTTCTGATGCTCGAAACGAATAACCAAAACGGCCTAGGGGAAAACTACTCATACCGTTGTAATGGGGCTAGTTTCTACTTTCAGATGCAACAGAAACTTTGCGGATTGGTCAATCCGTTCGCGAGTAATGGCAGTTTTGAGGTAAGAAACGCTTGAGAAACTCCAAATTTTCGCAGTTCTGATGCTCGAAACGAATAACTAGAACGGCCTAGGGGAAAACTACTCATACCGTTGTAATGGGGCTAGTTTCAACTTTCAGATGCAACAGAAACTTTGCGGATTGGTCAATCCGTTCGCGAGATATGGCAGTTTTGAGGTAAGAAACGCCTGAAAAACTCCAAATTTTCGCAGTTCTGATGCTCGAAACGAATAACCAAAACGGCCTAGGGGAAAACTACTCATACCGTTGTAATGGGGCTAGTTTCTACTTTCAGATGCAACAGAAACTTTGCGGATTGGTCAATCCGTTCGCGAGATATGGCAGTTTTGAGGTAAGAAACGCTTGAAAAACTCCAAATTTTCGCAGTTCTGATGCTCGAAACGAATAACCAAAACGGCCTAAGGGAAAACTACTCATACCGTTGTAATGGGGCTAGTTTCTACTTTCAGATGCAACAGAAACTTTGCGGATTGGTCAATCCGTTCGCGAGATATGGCAGTTTTGAGGTAAGAAACGCTTGAAAAACTCCAAATTTTCGCAGTTCTGATGCTCGAAACGAATAACCAAAACGGCCTAGGGGAAAACTACTCATACCGTTGTAATGGGGCTAGTTTCTACTTTCAGATGCAACAGAAACTTTGCGGATTGGTCAATCCGTTCGCGAGTAATGGCAGTTTTGAGGTAAGAAACGCTTGAGAAACTCCAAATTTTCGCAGTTCTGATGCTCGAAACGAATAACTAGAACGGCCTAGGGGAAAACTACTCACACCGTTGTAATGGGGCTAGTTTCTACTTTCAGATGCAACAGAAACTTTGCGGATTGGTCAATCCGTTCGCGAGATATGGCAGTTTTGATATAAGAAACGCTTGAGAAACTCCAAATTTTCGCAGTTCTGATGCTCGAAACGAATAACTAGAACGGCCTAGGGGAAAACTACTCATACCGTTGTAATGGGGCGAGTTTCTACTTTCAGATGCAACAGAAACTTTGCGAATTGGTCAATCCGTTCGCGAGATATGGCAGTTTTGAGGTAAGAAACGCTTGAGAAACTCCAAATTTTCGCAGTTCTGATGCTCGAAACGAATAACTAGAACGGCCTAGGGGAAAACTACTCATACCGTTGTAATGGGGCGAGTTTCTACTTTCAGATGCAACAGAAACTTTGCGGATTGGTCAATCCGTTCGCGAGATATGGCAGTTTTGAGGTAAGAAACGCTTGAAAAACTCCAAATTTTCGCAGTTCTGATGCTCGAAACGAATAACCAAAACGGCCTAGGGGAAAACTACTCATACCGTTGTAATGGGGCTAGTTTCTACTTTCAGATGCAACAGAAACTTTGCGGATTGGTCAATCCGTTCGCGAGTAATGGCAGTTTTGAGGTAAGAAACGCTTGAGAAACTCCAAATTTTCGCAGTTCTGATGCTCGAAACGAATAACTAGAACGGCCTAGGGGAAAACTACTCATACCGTTGTAATGGGGCTAGTTTCTACTTTCAGATGCAACAGAAACTTTGCGGATTGGTCAATCCGTTCGCGAGATATGGCAGTTTTGATATAAGAAACGCTTGAGAAACTCCAAATTTTCGCAGTTCTGATGCTCGAAACGAATAACTAGAACGGCCTAGGGGAAAACTACTCACACCGTTGTAATGGGGCTAGTTTCTACTTTCAGATGCAACAGAAACTTTGCGGATTGGTCAATCCGTTCGCGAGATATGGCAGTTTTGAGGTAAGAAACGCCTGAAAAACTCCAAATTTTCGCAGTTCTGATGCTCGAAACGAATAACCAAAACGGCCTAGGGGAAAACTACTCATACCGTTGTAATGGGGCTAGTTTCTACTTTCAGATGCAACAGAAACTTTGCGGATTGGTCAATCCGTTCGCGAGATATGGCAGTTTTGAGGTAAGAAACGCTTGAAAAACTCCAAATTTTCGCAGTTCTGATGCTCGAAACGAATAACCAAAACGGCCTAAGGGAAAACTACTCATACCGTTGTAATGGGGCTAGTTTCTACTTTCAGATGCAACAGAAACTTTGCGGATTGGTCAATCCGTTCGCGAGATATGGCAGTTTTGAGGTAAGAAACGCTTGAAAAACTCCAAATTTTCGCAGTTCTGATGCTCGAAACGAATAACCAAAACGGCCTAGGGGAAAACTACTCATACCGTTGTAATGGGGCTAGTTTCTACTTTCAGATGCAACAGAAACTTTGCGGATTGGTCAATCCGTTCGCGAGTAATGGCAGTTTTGAGGTAAGAAACGCTTGAGAAACTCCAAATTTTCGCAGTTCTGATGCTCGAAACGAATAACTAGAACGGCCTAGGGGAAAACTACTCACACCGTTGTAATGGGGCTAGTTTCTACTTTCAGATGCAACAGAAACTTTGCGGATTGGTCAATCCGTTCGCGAGATATGGCAGTTTTGATATAAGAAACGCTTGAGAAACTCCAAATTTTCGCAGTTCTGATGCTCGAAACGAATAACTAGAACGGCCTAGGGGAAAACTACTCATACCGTTGTAATGGGGCTAGTTTCAACTTTCAGATGCAACAGAAACTTTGCGGATTGGTCAATCCGTTCGCGAGATATGGCAGTTTTGAGGTAAGAAACGCCTGAAAAACTCCAAATTTTCGCAGTTCTGATGCTCGAAACGAATAACCAAAACGGCCTAGGGGAAAACTACTCATACCGTTGTAATGGGGCTAGTTTCTACTTTCAGATGCAACAGAAACTTTGCGGATTGGTCAATCCGTTCGCGAGATATGGCAGTTTTGAGGTAAGAAACGCTTGAAAAACTCCAAATTTTCGCAGTTCTGATGCTCGAAACGAATAACCAAAACGGCCTAAGGGAAAACTACTCATACCGTTGTAATGGGGCTAGTTTCTACTTTCAGATGCAACAGAAACTTTGCGGATTGGTCAATCCGTTCGCGAGATATGGCAGTTTTGAGGTAAGAAACGCTTGAAAAACTCCAAACTTTCGCAGTTCTGATGCTCGAAACGAATAACCAAAACGGCCTAGGGGAAAACTACTCATACCGTTGTAATGGGGCTAGTTTCTACTTTCAGATGCAACAGAAACTTTGCGGATTGGTCAATCCGTTCGCGAGTAATGGCAGTTTTGAGGTAAGAAACGCTTGAGAAACTCCAAATTTTCGCAGTTCTGATGCTCGAAACGAATAACTAGAACGGCCTAGGGGAAAACTACTCACACCGTTGTAATGGGGCTAGTTTCTACTTTCAGATGCAACAGAAACTTTGCGGATTGGTCAATCCGTTCGCGAGATATGGCAGTTTTGATATAAGAAACGCTTGAGAAACTCCAAATTTTCGCAGTTCTGATGCTCGAAACGAATAACTAGAACGGCCTAGGGGAAGACTACTCATACCGTTGTAATGGGGCTAGTTTCAACTTTCAGATGCAACAGAAACTTTGCGGATTGGTCAATCCGTTCGCGAGATATGGCAGTTTTGAGGTAAGAAACGCCTGAAAAACTCCAAATTTTCGCAGTTCTGATGCTCGAAACGAATAACCAAAACGGCCTAGGGGAAAACTACTCATACCGTTGTAATGGGGCTAGTTTCTACTTTCAGATGCAACAGAAACTTTGCGGATTGGTCAATCCGTTCGCGAGTAATGGCAGTTTTGAGGTAAGAAACGCTTGAGAAACTCCAAATTTTCGCAGTTCTGATGCTCGAAACGAATAACTAGAACGGCCTAGGGGAAAACTACTCATACCGTTGTAATGGGGCTAGTTTCTACTTTCAGATGCAACAGAAACTTTGCGGATTGGTCAATCCGTTCGCGAGATATGGCAGTTTTGATATAAGAAACGCTTGAGAAACTCCAAATTTTCGCAGTTCTGATGCTCGAAACGAATAACCAAAACGGCCTAGGGGAAAACTACTCATACCGTTGTAATGGGGCTAGTTTCTACTTTCAGATGCAACAGAAACTTTGCGGATTGGTCAATCCGTTCGCGAGATATGGCAGTTTTGATATAAGAAACGCTTGAGAAACTCCAAATTTTCGCAGTTCTGATGCTCGAAACGAATAACTAGAACGGCCTAGGGGAAAACTACTCATACCGTTGTAATGGGGCTAGTTTCTACTTTCAGATGCAACAGAAACTTTGCGGATTGGTCAATCCGTTCGCGAGATATGGCAGTTTTGAGGTAAGAAACGCTTGAAAAACTCCAAATTTTCGCAGTTCTGATGCTCGAAACGAATAACCAAAACGGCCTAGGGGAAAACTACTCATACCGTTGTAATGGGGCTAGTTTCTACTTTCAGATGCAACAGAAACTTTGCGGATTGGTCAATCCGTTCGCGAGATATGGCAGTTTTGAGGTAAGAAACGCCTGAAAAACTCCAAATTTTTGCAGTTCTGATGCTCGAAACGAATAACTAGAACGGCCTAGGGGAAAACTACTCATACCGTTGTAATGGGGCTAGTTTCTACTTTCAGATGCAACAGAAACTTTGCAGATTGGTCAATCCGTTCGCGAGATATGGCAGTTTTGAGGTAAGAAACGCTTGAAAAACTCCAAATTTTGGCAGTTCTGATGCTCGAAACGAATAACCAAAACGGCCTAGGGGAAAACTACTCATACCGTTGTAATGGGGCTAGTTTCTACTTTCAGATGCAACAGAAACTTTGCGGATTGGTCAATCCGTTCGCGAGATATGGCAGTTTTGAGGTAAGAAACGCCTGAAAAACTCCAAATTTTTGCAGTTCTGATGCTCGAAACGAATAACTAGAACGGCCTAGGGGAAAACTACTCATACCGTTGTAATGGGGCTAGTTTCTACTTTCAGATGCAACAGAAACTTTGCGGATTGGTCAATCCGTTCGCGAGATATGGCAGTTTTGAGGTAAGAAACGCTTGAAAAACTCCAAATTTTGGCAGTTCTGATGCTCGAAACGAATAACCAAAACGGCCTAGGGGAAAACTACTCATACCGTTGTAATGGGGCTAGTTTCTACTTTCAGATGCAACAGAAACTTTGCGGATTGGTCAATCCGTTCGCGAGATATGGCAGTTTTGAGGTAAGAAACGCCTGAAAAACTCCAAATTTTTGCAGTTCTGATGCTCGAAACGAATAACTAGAACGGCCTAGGGGAAAACTACTCATACCGTTGTAATGGGGCTAGTTTCTACTTTCAGATGCAACAGAAACTTTGCGGATTGGTCAATCCGTTCGCGAGATATGGCAGTTTTGAGGTAAGAAACGCTTGAAAAACTCCAAATTTTCGCAGTTCTGATGCTCGAAACGAATAACTAGAACGGCCTAGGGGAAAACTACTCATACCGTTGTAATGGGGCGAGTTTCTACTTTCAGATGCAACAGAAACCTTGCGGATTGGTCAATCCGTTCGCGAGATATGGCAGTTTTGAGGTAAGAAACGATTGAGAAACTCCAAATTTTCGCAATTCTGATGCTCGAAACGAATAACTAGAACGGCCTAGGGGAAAACTACTCATACCGTTGTAATGGGGCTAGTTTCTACTTTTAGATGCAACAGAAACTTTGCGGATTGGTTAATCCGTTCGCGAGATATGGCAGTTTTGAGGTAAGAAACGCTTGAAAAACTCCAAATTTTCGCAGTTCTGATGCTCGAAACGAATAACCAAAACGGCCTAGGGGAAAACTACTCATACCATTGTAATGGGGCTAGTTTCTACTTTCAGATGCAACAGAAACTTTGCGGATTGGTCAATCCGTTCGCGAGTAATGGCAGTTTTAAGGTAAGAAACGCTTGAAAAACTCCAAATTTTGGCAGTTCTGATGCTCGAAACGAATAACCAAAACGGCCTAGGGGAAAACTACTCATACCGTTGTAATGGGGCTAGTTTCTACTTTCAGATGCAACAGAAACTTTGCGGATTGGTCAATCCGTTCGCGAGATATGGCAGTTTTGAGGTAAGAAACGCTTGAAAAACTCCAAATTTTCGCAGTTCTCATGCTCGAAACGAATAACTAGAACGGCCTAGGGGAAAACTACTCATACCGTTGTAATGGGGCGAGTTTCTACTTTCAGATGCAACAGAAACCTTGCGGATTGGTCAATCCGTTCGCGAGATATGGCAGTTTTGAGGTAAGAAACGCCTGAAAAACTCCAAATTTTTGCAGTTCTGATGCTCGAAACGAATAACTAGAACGGCCTAGGGGAAAACTACTCATACCGTTGTAATGGGGCTAGTTTCTACTTTCAGATGCAACAGAAACTTTGCGGATTGGTCAATCCGTTCGCGAGATATGGCAGTTTTGAGGTAAGAAACGCTTGAAAACTCCAAATTTTAGCAGTTCTGATGCTCGAAACGAATAACTAGAACGGCCTAGGGGAAAACTACTCATACCGTTGTAATGGGGCTAGTTTCTACTTTCAGATGCAACAGAAACTTTGCGGATTGGTCAATCCGTTCGCGAGATATGGCAGTTTTAAGGTAAGAAACGCTTGAAAAACTCCAAATTTTGGCAGTTCTGATGCTCGAAACGAATAACCAAAACGGCCTAGGGGAAAACTACTCATACCGTTGTAATGGGGCTAGTTTCTACTTTCAGATGCAACAGAAACTTTGCGGATTGGTCAATCCGTTCGCGAGATATGGCAGTTTTGAGGTAAGAAACGCCTGAAAAACTCCAAATTTTTGCAGTTCTGATGCTCGAAACGAATAACTAGAACGGCCTAGGGGAAAACTACTTATACCGTTGTAATGGGGCTAGTTTCTACTTTCAGATGCAACAGAAACTTTGCGGATTGGTCAATCCGTTCGCGAGATATGGCAGTTTTGAGGTAAGAAACGCTTGAAAAACTCCAAATTTTGGCAGTTCTGATGCTCGAAACGAATAACCAAAACGGCCTAGGGGAAAACTACTCATACCGTTGTAATGGGGCTAGTTTCTACTTTCAGATGCAACAGAAACTTTGCGGATTGGTCAATCCGTTCGCGAGATATGGCAGTTTTGAGGTAAGAAACGCCTGAAAAACTCCAAATTTTTGCAGTTCTGATGCTCGAAACGAATAACTAGAACGGCCTAGGGGAAAACTACTCATACCGTTGTAATGGGGCTAGTTTCTACTTTCAGATGCAACAGAAACTTTGCGGATTGGTCAATCCGTTCGCGAGATATGGCAGTTTTGAGGTAAGAAACGCTTGAAAAACTCCAAATTTTCGCAGTTCTGATGCTCGAAACGAATAACTAGAACGGCCTAGGGGAAAACTACTCATACCGTTGTAATGGGGCGAGTTTCTACTTTCAGATGCAACAGAAACCTTGCGGATTGGTCAATCCGTTCGCGAGATATGGCAGTTTTGAGGTAAGAAACGATTGAGAAACTCCAAATTTTCGCAATTCTGATGCTCGAAACGAATAACTAGAACGGCCTAGGGGAAAACTACTCATACCGTTGTAATGGGGCTAGTTTCTACTTTTAGATGCAACAGAAACTTTGCGGATTGGTTAATCCGTTCGCGAGATATGGCAGTTTTGAGGTAAGAAACGCTTGAAAAACTCCAAATTTTCGCAGTTCTGATGCTCGAAACGAATAACCAAAACGGCCTAGGGGAAAACTACTCATACCGTTGTAATGGGGCTAGTTTCTACTTTCAGATGCAACAGAAACTTTGCAGATTGGTCAATCCGTTCGCGAGATATGGCAGTTTTGAGGTAAGAAACGCCTGAAAAACTCCAAATTTTTGCAGTTCTGATGCTCGAAACGAATAACTAGAACGGCCTAGGGGAAAACTACTCATACCGTTGTAATGGGGCTAGTTTCTACTTTCAGATGCAACAGAAACTTTGCAGATTGGTCAATCCGTTCGCGAGATATGGCAGTTTTGAGGTAAGAAACGCTTGAAAAACTCCAAATTTTGGCAGTTCTGATGCTCGAAACGAATAACCAAAACGGCCTAGGGGAAAACTACTCATACCGTTGTAATGGGGCTAGTTTCTACTTTCAGATGCAACAGAAACTTTGCGGATTGGTCAATCCGTTCGCGAGATATGGCAGTTTTGAGGTAAGAAACGCCTGAAAAACTCCAAATTTTTGCAGTTCTGATGCTCGAAACGAATAACTAGAACGGCCTAGGGGAAAACTACTCATACCGTTGTAATGGGGCTAGTTTCTACTTTCAGATGCAACAGAAACTTTGCAGATTGGTCAATCCGTTCGCGAGATATGGCAGTTTTGAGGTAAGAAACGCTTGAAAAACTCCAAATTTTGGCAGTTCTGATGCTCGAAACGAATAACCAAAACGGCCTAGGGGAAAACTACTCATACCGTTGTAATGGGGCTAGTTTCTACTTTCAGATGCAACAGAAACTTTGCGGATTGGTCAATCCGTTCGCGAGATATGGCAGTTTTGAGGTAAGAAACGCCTGAAAAACTCCAAATTTTTGCAGTTCTGATGCTCGAAACGAATAACTAGAACGGCCTAGGGGAAAACTACTCATACCGTTGTAATGGGGCTAGTTTCTACTTTCAGATGCAACAGAAACTTTGCGGATTGGTCAATCCGTTCGCGAGATATGGCAGTTTTGAGGTAAGAAACGCTTGAAAAACTCCAAATTTTCGCAGTTCTGATGCTCGAAACGAATAACTAGAACGGCCTAGGGGAAAACTACTCATACCGTTGTAATGGGGCGAGTTTCTACTTTCAGATGCAACAGAAACCTTGCGGATTGGTCAATCCGTTCGCGAGATATGGCAGTTTTGAGGTAAGAAACGCCTGAAAAACTCCAAATTTTTGCAGTTCTGATGCTCGAAACGAATAACTAGAACGGCCTAGGGGAAAACTACTCATACCGTTGTAATGGGGCTAGTTTCTACTTTCAGATGCAACAGAAACTTTGCGGATTGGTCAATCCGTTCGCGAGATATGGCAGTTTTGAGGTAAGAAACGCTTGAAAACTCCAAATTTTAGCAGTTCTGATGCTCGAAACGAATAACTAGAACGGCCTAGGGGAAAACTACTCATACCGTTGTAATGGGGCTAGTTTCTACTTTCAGATGCAACAGAAACTTTGCGGATTGGTCAATCCGTTCGCGAGATATGGCAGTTTTAAGGTAAGAAACGCTTGAAAAACTCCAAATTTTGGCAGTTCTGATGCTCGAAACGAATAACCAAAACGGCCTAGGGGAAAACTACTCATACCGTTGTAATGGGGCTAGTTTCTACTTTCAGATGCAACAGAAACTTTGCGGATTGGTCAATCCGTTCGCGAGATATGGCAGTTTTGAGGTAAGAAACGCCTGAAAAACTCCAAATTTTTGCAGTTCTGATGCTCGAAACGAATAACTAGAACGGCCTAGGGGAAAACTACTCATACCGTTGTAATGGGGCTAGTTTCTACTTTCAGATGCAACAGAAACTTTGCAGATTGGTCAATCCGTTCGCGAGATATGGCAGTTTTGAGGTAAGAAACGCTTGAAAAACTCCAAATTTTGGCAGTTCTGATGCTCGAAACGAATAACCAAAACGGCCTAGGGGAAAACTACTCATACCGTTGTAATGGGGCTAGTTTCTACTTTCAGATGCAACAGAAACTTTGCGGATTGGTCAATCCGTTCGCGAGGTATGGCAGTTTTGAGGTAAGAAACGCCTGAAAAACTCCAAATTTTTGCAGTTCTGATGCTCGAAACGAATAACTAGAACGGCCTAGGGGAAAACTACTCATACCGTTGTAATGGGGCTAGTTTCTACTTTCAGATGCAACAGAAACTTTGCGGATTGGTCAATCCGTTCGCGAGATATGGCAGTTTTGAGGTAAGAAACGCTTGAAAAACTCCAAATTTTGGCAGTTCTGATGCTCGAAACGAATAACCAAAACGGCCTAGGGGAAAACTACTCATACCGTTGTAATGGGGCTAGTTTCTACTTTCAGATGCAACAGAAACTTTGCGGATTGGTCAATCCGTTCGCGAGATATGGCAGTTTTGAGGTAAGAAACGCCTGAAAAACTCCAAATTTTTGCAGTTCTGATGCTCGAAACGAATAACTAGAACGGCCTAGGGGAAAACTACTCATACCGTTGTAATGGGGCTAGTTTCTACTTTCAGATGCAACAGAAACTTTGCGGATTGGTCAATCCGTTCGCGAGATATGGCAGTTTTGAGGTAAGAAACGCTTGAAAAACTCCAAATTTTGGCAGTTCTGATGCTCGAAACGAATAACCAAAACGGCCTAGGGGAAAACTACTCATACCGTTGTAATGGGGCTAGTTTCTACTTTCAGATGCAACAGAAACTTTGCGGATTGGTCAATCCGTTCGCGAGATATGGCAGTTTTGAGGTAAGAAACGCCTGAAAAACTCCAAATTTTTGCAGTTCTGATGCTCGAAACGAATAACTAGAACGGCCTAGGGGAAAACTACTCATACCGTTGTAATGGGGCTAGTTTCTACTTTCAGATGCAACAGAAACTTTGCGGATTGGTCAATCCGTTCGCGAGATATGGCAGTTTTGAGGTAAGAAACGCTTGAAAAACTCCAAATTTTCGCAGTTCTGATGCTCGAAACGAATAACTAGAACGGCCTAGGGGAAAACTACTCATACCGTTGTAATGGGGCTAGTTTCTACTTTTAGATGCAACAGAAACTTTGCGGATTGGTTAATCCGTTCGCGAGATATGGCAGTTTTGAGGTAAGAAACGCTTGAAAAACTCCAAATTTTCGCAGTTCTGATGCTCGAAACGAATAACCAAAACGGCCTAGGGGAAAACTACTCATACCGTTGTAATGGGGCTAGTTTCTACTTTCAGATGCAACAGAAACTTTGCAGATTGGTCAATCCGTTCGCGAGATATGGCAGTTTTGAGGTAAGAAACGCCTGAAAAACTCCAAATTTTTGCAGTTCTGATGCTCGAAACGAATAACTAGAACGGCCTAGGGGAAAACTACTCATACCGTTGTAATGGGGCTAGTTTCTACTTTCAGATGCAACAGAAACTTTGCAGATTGGTCAATCCGTTCGCGAGATATGGCAGTTTTGAGGTAAGAAACGCTTGAAAAACTCCAAATTTTGGCAGTTCTGATGCTCGAAACGAATAACCAAAACGGCCTAGGGGAAAACTACTCATACCGTTGTAATGGGGCTAGTTTCTACTTTCAGATGCAACAGAAACTTTGCGGATTGGTCAATCCGTTCGCGAGATATGGCAGTTTTGAGGTAAGAAACGCCGGAAAAACTCCAAATTTTTGCAGTTCTGATGCTCGAAACGAATAACTAGAACGGCCTAGGGGAAAACTACTCATACCGTTGTAATGGGGCTAGTTTCTACTTTCAGATGCAACAGAAACTTTGCAGATTGGTCAATCCGTTCGCGAGATATGGCAGTTTTGAGGTAAGAAACGCTTGAAAAACTCCAAATTTTGGCAGTTCTGATGCTCGAAACGAATAACCAAAACGGCCTAGGGGAAAACTACTCATACCGTTGTAATGGGGCTAGTTTCTACTTTCAGATGCAACAGAAACTTTGCGGATTGGTCAATCCGTTCGCGAGATATGGCAGTTTTGAGGTAAGAAACGCCTGAAAAACTCCAAATTTTTGCAGTTCTGATGCTCGAAACGAATAACTAGAACGGCCTAGGGGAAAACTACTCATACCGTTGTAATGGGGCTAGTTTCTACTTTCAGATGCAACAGAAACTTTGCGGATTGGTCAATCCGTTCGCGAGATATGGCAGTTTTGAGGTAAGAAACGCTTGAAAAACTCCAAATTTTCGCAGTTCTGATGCTCGAAACGAATAACTAGAACGGCCTAGGGGAAAACTACTCATACCGTTGTAATGGGGCTAGTTTCTACTTTCAGATGCAACAGAAACTTTGCAGATTGGTCAATCCGTTCGCGAGATATGGCAGTTTTGAGGTAAGAAACGCTTGAAAAACTCCAAATTTTGGCAGTTCTGATGCTCGAAACGAATAACCAAAACGGCCTAGGGGAAAACTACTCATACCGTTGTAATGGGGCTAGTTTCTACTTTCAGATGCAACAGAAACTTTGCGGATTGGTCAATCCGTTCGCGAGATATGGCAGTTTTGAGGTAAGAAACGCCTGAAAAACTCCAAATTTTTGCAGTTCTGATGCTCGAAACGAATAACTAGAACGGCCTAGGGGAAAACTACTCATACCGTTGTAATGGGGCTAGTTTCTACTTTCAGATGCAACAGAAACTTTGCAGATTGGTCAATCCGTTCGCGAGATATGGCAGTTTTGAGGTAAGAAACGCTTGAAAAACTCCAAATTTTGGCAGTTCTGATGCTCGAAACGAATAACCAAAACGGCCTAGGGGAAAACTACTCATACCGTTGTAATGGGGCTAGTTTCTACTTTCAGATGCAACAGAAACTTTGCGGATTGGTCAATCCGTTCGCGAGATATGGCAGTTTTGAGGTAAGAAACGCCTGAAAAACTCCAAATTTTTGCAGTTCTGATGCTCGAAACGAATAACTAGAACGGCCTAGGGGAAAACTACTCATACCGTTGTAATGGGGCTAGTTTCTACTTTCAGATGCAACAGAAACTTTGCGGATTGGTCAATCCGTTCGCGAGATATGGCAGTTTTGAGGTAAGAAACGCTTGAAAAACTCCAAATTTTCGCAGTTCTGATGCTCGAAACGAATAACTAGAACGGCCTAGGGGAAAACTACTCATACCGTTGTAATGGGGCGAGTTTCTACTTTCAGATGCAACAGAAACCTTGCGGATTGGTCAATCCGTTCGCGAGATATGGCAGTTTTGAGGTAAGAAACGATTGAGAAACTCCAAATTTTCGCAATTCTGATGCTCGAAACGAATAACTAGAACGGCCTAGGGGAAAACTACTCATACCGTTGTAATGGGGCTAGTTTCTACTTTCAGATGCAACAGAAACTTTGCAGATTGGTCAATCCGTTCGCGAGATATGGCAGTTTTGAGGTAAGAAACGCCTGAAAAACTCCAAATTTTTGCAGTTCTGATGCTCGAAACGAATAACTAGAACGGCCTAGGGGAAAACTACTCATACCGTTGTAATGGGGCTAGTTTCTACTTTCAGATGCAACAGAAACTTTGCAGATTGGTCAATCCGTTCGCGAGATATGGCAGTTTTGAGGTAAGAAACGCTTGAAAAACTCCAAATTTTGGCAGTTCTGATGCTCGAAACGAATAACCAAAACGGCCTAGGGGAAAACTACTCATACCGTTGTAATGGGGCTAGTTTCTACTTTCAGATGCAACAGAAACTTTGCGGATTGGTCAATCCGTTCGCGAGATATGGCAGTTTTGAGGTAAGAAACGCCTGAAAAACTCCAAATTTTTGCAGTTCTGATGCTCGAAACGAATAACTAGAACGGCCTAGGGGAAAACTACTCATACCGTTGTAATGGGGCTAGTTTCTACTTTCAGATGCAACAGAAACTTTGCAGATTGGTCAATCCGTTCGCGAGATATGGCAGTTTTGAGGTAAGAAACGCTTGAAAAACTCCAAATTTTGGCAGTTCTGATGCTCGAAACGAATAACCAAAACGGCCTAGGGGAAAACTACTCATACCGTTGTAATGGGGCTAGTTTCTACTTTCAGATGCAACAGAAACTTTGCGGATTGGTCAATCCGTTCGCGAGATATGGCAGTTTTGAGGTAAGAAACGCCTGAAAAACTCCAAATTTTTGCAGTTCTGATGCTCGAAACGAATAACTAGAACGGCCTAGGGGAAAACTACTCATACCGTTGTAATGGGGCTAGTTTCTACTTTCAGATGCAACAGAAACTTTGCGGATTGGTCAATCCGTTCGCGAGATATGGCAGTTTTGAGGTAAGAAACGCTTGAAAAACTCCAAATTTTCGCAGTTCTGATGCTCGAAACGAATAACTAGAACGGCCTAGGGGAAAACTACTCATACCGTTGTAATGGGGCGAGTTTCTACTTTCAGATGCAACAGAAACCTTGCGGATTGGTCAATCCGTTCGCGAGATATGGCAGTTTTGAGGTAAGAAACGCCTGAAAAACTCCAAATTTTTGCAGTTCTGATGCTCGAAACGAATAACTAGAACGGCCTAGGGGAAAACTACTCATACCGTTGTAATGGGGCTAGTTTCTACTTTCAGATGCAACAGAAACTTTGCGGATTGGTCAATCCGTTCGCGAGATATGGCAGTTTTGAGGTAAGAAACGCTTGAAAAACTCCAAATTTTGGCAGTTCTGATGCTCGAAACGAATAACCAAAACGGCCTAGGGGAAAACTACTCATACCGTTGTAATGGGGCTAGTTTCTACTTTCAGATGCAACAGAAACTTTGCGGATTGGTCAATCCGTTCGCGAGATATGGCAGTTTTGAGGTAAGAAACGCCTGAAAAACTCCAAATTTTTGCAGTTCTGATGCTCGAAACGAATAACTAGAACGGCCTAGGGGAAAACTACTCATACCGTTGTAATGGGGCTAGTTTCTACTTTCAGATGCAACAGAAACTTTGCGGATTGGTCAATCCGTTCGCGAGATATGGCAGTTTTGAGGTAAGAAACGCTTGAAAAACTCCAAATTTTCGCAGTTCTGATGCTCGAAACGAATAACTAGAACGGCCTAGGGGAAAACTACTCATACCGTTGTAATGGGGCGAGTTTCTACTTTCAGATGCAACAGAAACCTTGCGGATTGGTCAATCCGTTCGCGAGATATGGCAGTTTTGAGGTAAGAAACGATTGAGAAACTCCAAATTTTCGCAATTCTGATGCTCGAAACGAATAACTAGAACGGCCTAGGGGAAAACTACTCATACCGTTGTAATGGGGCTAGTTTCTACTTTTAGATGCAACAGAAACTTTGCGGATTGGTTAATCCGTTCGCGAGATATGGCAGTTTTGAGGTAAGAAACGCTTGAAAAACTCCAAATTTTCGCAGTTCTGATGCTCGAAACGAATAACCAAAACGGCCTAGGGGAAAACTACTCATACCATTGTAATGGGGCTAGTTTCTACTTTCAGATGCAACAGAAACTTTGCGGATTGGTCAATCCGTTCGCGAGTAATGGCAGTTTTGAGGTAAGAAACGCTTGAAAAACTCCAAATTTTGGCAGTTCTGATGCTCGAAACGAATAACCAAAACGGCCTAGGGGAAAACTACTCATACCGTTGTAATGGGGCTAGTTTCTACTTTCAGATGCAACAGAAACTTTGCGGATTGGTCAATCCGTTCGCGAGATATGGCAGTTTTGAGGTAAGAAACGCTTGAAAAACTCCAAATTTTCGCAGTTCTCATGCTCGAAACGAATAACTAGGACGGCCTAGGGGAAAACTACTCATACCGTTGTAATGGGGCGAGTTTCTACTTTCAGATGCAACAGAAACCTTGCGGATTGGTCAATCCGTTCGCGAGATATGGCAGTTTTGAGGTAAGAAACGCCTGAAAAACTCCAAATTTTTGCAGTTCTGATGCTCGAAACGAATAACTAGAACGGCCTAGGGGAAAACTACTCATACCGTTGTAATGGGGCTAGTTTCTACTTTCAGATGCAACAGAAACTTTGCGGATTGGTCAATCCGTTCGCGAGATATGGCAGTTTTGAGGTAAGAAACGCTTGAAAACTCCAAATTTTAGCAGTTCTGATGCTCGAAACGAATAACTAGAACGGCCTAGGGGAAAACTACTCATACCGTTGTAATGGGGCGAGTTTCTACTTTCAGATGCAACAGAAACCTTGCGGATTGGTCAATCCGTTCGCGAGATATGGCAGTTTTGAGGTAAGAAACGCCTGAAAAACTCCAAATTTTTGCAGTTCTGATGCTCGAAACGAATAACTAGAACGGCCTAGGGGAAAACTACTCATACCGTTGTAATGGGGCTAGTTTCTACTTTCAGATGCAACAGAAACTTTGCGGATTGGTCAATCCGTTCGCGAGATATGGCAGTTTTGAGGTAAGAAACGCCTGAAAAACTCCAAATTTTTGCAGTTCTGATGCTCGAAACGAATAACTAGAACGGCCTAGGGGAAAACTACTCATACCGTTGTAATGGGGCTAGTTTCTACTTTCAGATGCAACAGAAACTTTGCGGATTGGTCAATCCGTTCGCGAGATATGGCAGTTTTGATATAAGAAACGCTTGAGAAACTCCAAATTTTCGCAGTTCTGATGCTCGAAACGAATAACTAGAATGGCCTAGGGGAAAACTACTCATACCGTTGTAATGGGGCTAGTTTCTACTTTCAGATGCAACAGAAACTTTGCGGATTGGTCAATCCGTTCGCGAGTAATGGCAGTTTTGAGGTAAGAAACGCTTGAGAAACTCCAAATTTTCGCAGTTCGGATGCTCGAAACGAATAACTAGAACGGCCTAGGGGAAAACTACTCATACCGTTGTAATGGGGCTAGTTTCTACTTTTAGATGCAACAGAAACTTTGCGGATTGGTCAATCCGTTCGCGAGATATGGCAGTTTTGAGGTAAGAAACGCTTGAAAACTCCAAATTTTAGCAGTTCTGATGCTCGAAACGAATAACTAGAACGGCCTAGGGGAAAACTACTCATACCGTTGTAATGGGGCTAGTTTCTACTTTCAGATGCAACAGAAACTTTGCGGATTGGTCAATCCGTTCGCGAGATATGGCAGTTTTGAGGTAAGAAACGCTTGAGAAACTCCTAATTTTCGCAATTCTGATGCTCGAAAGGAATAACTAGAACGGCCTAGGGGAAAACTACTCATACCGTTGTAATGGGGCTAGTTTCTACTTTCAGATGCAACAGAAACTTTGCGGATTGGACAATCCGTTCGCGAGATATGGCAGTTTTGAGGTAAGAAACGCTTGAGAAACTCCAAATTTTCGCAATTCTGATGCTCGAAACGAATAACTAGAACGGCCTAGGGGAAAACTACTCATACCGTTGTAATGGGGCTAGTTTCTACTTTCAGATGCAACAGAAACTTTGCGGATTGGACAATCCGTTCGCGAGATATGGCAGTTTTGAGGTAAGAAACGCTTGAGAAACTCCAAATTTTCGCAGTTCTGATGCTCGAAACGAATAACCAAAACGGCCTAGGGGAAAACTACTCATACCGTTGTAATGGGGCTAGTTTCTACTTTCAGATGCAACAGAAACATTGCGGATTGGTCAATCCGTTCGAGAGATATGGCAGTTTTGAGGTAAGAAACGCTTGAAAAACTCCAAATTTTCGCAGTTCTGATGCTCGAAACGAATAACCAAAACGGCCTAGGGGAAAACTACTCATACCTTTGTAATGGGGCTAGTTTCTACTTTCAGATGCAACAGAAACTTTGCGGATTGGTCAATCCGTTCGGGAGATATGGCAGTTTTGAGGTAAGAAACGCTTGAGAAACTCCAAATTTTCACAGTTCTGATGCTCGAAACGAATAACTAGAACGGCCAAGGGGAAAACTACTCATACCGTTGTAATGGGGCCAGATTCTACTTTCAGATGCAACAGAAACTTTGCGGATTGGTCAATCCGTTCGCGAGATATGGCAGTTTTGAGGTAAGAAACGCTTGAAAAACTCCTAATTTTCGCAGTTCTGATGCTCGAAACGAATAACTAGAACGGCCTAGGGGAAAACTACTCATACCGTTGTAATGGGGCGAGTTTCTACTTTCAGATGCAACAGAAACTTTGCGGATTGGTCAATCCGTTCGCGAGATATGGCAGTTTTGAGGTAAGAAACGCCTGAAAAACTCCAAATTTTTGCAGTTCTGATGCTCGAAACGAATAACTAGAACGGCCTAGGGGAAAACTACTCATACCGTTGTAATGGGGCTAGTTTCTACTTTCAGATGCAACAGAAACTTTGCGGATTGGTCAATCCGTTCGCGAGATATGGCAGTTTTGATATAAGAAACGCTTGGGAAACTCCAAATTTTCGCAGTTCTGATGCTCGAAACGAATAACTAGAATGGCCTAGGGGAAAACTACTCATACCGTTGTAATGGGGCTAGTTTCTACTTTCAGATGCAACAGAAACTTTGCGGATTGGTCAATCCGTTCGCGAGTAATGGCAGTTTTGAGGTAAGAAACGCTTGAGAAACTCCAAATTTTCGCAGTTCTGATGCTCGAAACGAATAACCAAAACGGCCTAGGGCAAAACTACTCATACCGTTGTAATGGGGCTAGTTTCTACTTTCAGATGCAACAGAAACTTTGCGGATTGGTCAATCCGTTCGAGAGATATGGCAGTTTTCAGGTAAGAAACGCTTGAAAAACTCCAAATTTTCGCAGTTCTGATGCTCGAAACGAATAACCAAAACGGCCTAGGGGAAAACTACTCATACCTTTGTAATGGGGCTAGTTTCTACTTTCAGATGCAACAGAAACTTTGCGGATTGGTCAATCCGTTCGGGAGATATGGCAGTTTTGAGGTAAGAAACGCTTGAGAAACTCCAAATTTTCACAGTTCTGATGCTCGAAACGAATAACTAGAACGGCCAAGGGGAAAACTACTCATACCGTTGTAATGGGGCCAGATTCTACTTTCAGATGCAACAGAAACTTTGCGGATTGGTTAATCCGTTCGCGAGATATGGCAGTTTTGAGGTAAGAAACGCTTGAAAAAATCCAAATTTTCGCAGTTCTGATGCTCGAAACGAATAACTAGAACGGCCTAGGGGAAAACTACTCATGCCGTTGTAATGGGGCGAGTTTCTACTTTCAGATGCAACAGAAACTTTGCGGATTGGTCAATCCGTTCGCGAGATATGGCAGTTTTGAGGTAAGAAACGCTTGAGAAACTCCAAATTTTCGCAGTTCTGATGCTCGAAACGAATAACTAGAACGGCCTAGGGGAAAACTACTCATACCGTTGTAATGGGGCTAGTTTCTACTTTCAGATGCAACAGAAACTTTGCGGATTGGTCAATCCGTTCGCGAGATATGGCAGTTTTGAGGTAAGAAACGCTTGAGAAACTCCAAATTTTCGCAGTTCTGATGCTCGAAACGAATAACTAGAACGGCCTAGGGGAAAACTACTCATACCGTTGTAATGGGGCGAATTTCTACTTTCAGATGCAACAGAAACTTTGCGGATTGGTCAATCCGTTCGCGAGATATGGCAGTTTTGAGGTAAGAAACGCTTGAAAAACTCCAAATTTTCGCAGTTCTGATGCTCGAAACGAATAACCAAAACGGCCTAGGGGAAAACTACTCATACCGTTGTAATGGGGCTAGTTTCTACTTTCAGATGCAACAGAAACTTTGCGGATTGGTCAATCCGTTCGCGAGATATGGCAGTTTTGAGGTAAGAAACGCTTGAGAAACTCCAAATTTTCGCAGTTCTGATGCTCGAAACGAATAACTAGAACGGCCTAGGGGAAAACTACTCATACCGTTGTAATGGGGCTAGTTTCTACTTTCAGATGCAACAGAAACTTTGCGGATTGGTCAATCCGTTCGCGAGATATGGCAGTTTTGAGGTAAGAAACGCTTGAGAAACTCCAAATTTTCGCAGTTCTGATGCTCGAAACGAATAACTAGAACGGCCTAGGGGAAAACTACTCATACCGTTGTAATGGGGCGAATTTCTACTTTCAGATGCAACAGAAACTTTGCGGATTGGTCAATCCGTTCGCGAGATATGGCAGTTTTGAGGTAAGAAACGCTTGAAAAACTCCAAATTTTCGCAGTTCTGATGCTCGAAACGAATAACTAGAACGGCCTAGGGGAAAACTACTCATACCGTTGTAATGGGGCTAGTTTCTACTTTCAGATGCAACAGAAACTTTGCGGATTGGTCAATCCGTTCGCGAGATATGGCAGTTTTGAGGTAAGAAACGCTTGAGAAACTCCAAATTTTCGCAGTTCTGATGCTCGAAACGAATAACTAGAACGGCCTAGGGGAAAACTACTCATACCGTTGTAATGGGGCGAATTTCTACTTTCAGATGCAACAGAAACTTTGCGGATTGGTCAATCCGTTCGCGAGATATGGCAGTTTTGAGGTAAGAAACGCTTGAAAAACTCCAAATTTTCGCAGTTCTGATGCTCGAAACGAATAACCAAAACGGCCTAGGGGAAAACTACTCATACCGTTGTAATGGGGCTAGTTTCTACTTTCAGATGCAACAGAAACTTTGCGGATTGGTCAATCCGTTCGCGAGATATGGCAGTTTTGAGGTAAGAAACGCTTGAGAAACTCCAAATTTTCGCAGTTCTGATGCTCGAAACGAATAACTAGAACGGCCTAGGGGAAAACTACTCATACCGTTGTAATGGGGCTAGTTTCTACTTTCAGATGCAACAGAAACTTTGCGGATTGGTCAATCCGTTCGCGAGATATGGCAGTTTTGAGGTAAGAAACGCTTGAGAAACTCCAAATTTTCGCAGTTCTGATGCTCGAAACGAATAACTAGAACGGCCTAGGGGAAAACTACTCATACCGTTGTAATGGGGCGAATTTCTACTTTCAGATGCAACAGAAACTTTGCGGATTGGTCAATCCGTTCGCGAGATATGGCAGTTTTGAGGTAAGAAACGCTTGAAAAACTCCAAATTTTCGCAGTTCTGATGCTCGAAACGAATAACTAGAACGGCCTAGGGGAAAACTACTCATACCGTTGTAATGGGGCTAGTTTCTACTTTCAGATGCAACAGAAACTTTGCGGATTGGTCAATCCGTTCGCGAGATATGGCAGTTTTGAGGTAAGAAACGCTTGAGAAACTCCAAATTTTCGCAGTTCTGATGCTCGAAACGAATAACTAGAACGGCCTAGGGGAAAACTACTCATACCGTTGTAATGGGGCTAGTTTCTACTTTCAGATGCAACAGAAACTTTGCGGATTGGTCAATCCGTTCGCGAGATATGGCAGTTTTGAGGTAAGAAACGCTTGAGAAACTCCAAATTTTCGCAGTTCTGATGCTCGAAACGAATAACTAGAACGGCCTAGGGGAAAACTACTCATACCGTTGTAATGGGGCGAATTTCTACTTTCAGATGCAACAGAAACTTTGCGGATTGGTCAATCCGTTCGCGAGATATGGCAGTTTTGAGGTAAGAAACGCTTGAAAAACTCCAAATTTTCGCAGTTCTGATGCTCGAAACGAATAACCAAAACGGCCTAGGGGAAAACTACTCATACCGTTGTAATGGGGCTAGTTTCTACTTTCAGATGCAACAGAAACTTTGCGGATTGGTCAATCCGTTCGCGAGATATGGCAGTTTTGAGGTAAGAAACGCTTGAAAAACTCCAAATTTTCGCAGTTCTGATGCTCGAAACGAATAACCAAAACGACCTAGGGGAAAACTACTCATACCGTTGTAATGGGGCTAGTTTCTACTTTCAGATGCAACAGAAACTTTGCGGATTGGTCAATCCGTTCGCGAGATATGGCAGTTTTGAGGTAAGAAACGCTTGAAAAACTCCAAATTTTCGCAGTTCTGATGCTCGAAACGAATAACTAGAACGGCCTAGGGGAAAACTACTCATACCGTTGTAATGGGGCTAGTTTCTACTTTCAGATGCAACAGAAACTTTGCGGATTGGTCAATCCGTTCGCGAGATATGGCAGTTTTGAGGTAAGAAACGCTTGAAAAACTCCAAATTTTCGCAGTTCTGATGCTCGAAACGAATAACCAAAACGGCCTAGGGGAAAACTACTCATACCGTTGTAATGGGGCGAGTTTCTACTTTCAGATGCAACAGAAATTTTGCGGATTGGTCAATCCGTTCGCGAGATATGGCAGTTTGGAGGTAAGAAACGCTTGAGAAACTCCAAATTTTCGCAGTTCTGATGCTCGAAACGAATAACTAGAACGGCCTAGGGGAAAACTACTCATACCGTTGTAATGGGGCTAGTTTCTACTTTCAGATGCAACAGAAACTTTGCGGATTGGTCAATCCGTTCGGGAGATATGGCAGTTTTGAGGTAAGAAACGCTTGAGAAACTCCAAATTTTCGCAGTTCTGATGCTCGAAACGAATAACTAGAACGGCCTAGGGGAAAACTACTCATACCGTTGTAATGGGGCGAATTTCTACTTTCAGATGCAACAGAAACTTTGCGGATTGGTCAATCCGTTCGCGAGATATGGCAGTTTTGAGGTAAGAAACGCTTGAAAAACTCCAAATTTTCGCAGTTCTGATGCTCGAAACGAATAACTAGAACGGCCTAGGGGAAAACTACTCATACCGTTGTAATGGGGCTAGTTTCTACTTTCAGATGCAACAGAAACTTTGCGGATTGGTCAATCCGTTCGCGAGATATGGCAGTTTTGAGGTAAGAAACGCTTGAGAAACTCCAAATTTTCGCAGTTCTGATGCTCGAAACGAATAACTAGAACGGCCTAGGGGAAAACTACTCATACCGTTGTAATGGGGCTAGTTTCTACTTTCAGATGCAACAGAAACTTTGCGGATTGGTCAATCCGTTCGCGAGATATGGCAGTTTTGAGGTAAGAAACGCTTGAGAAACTCCAAATTTTCGCAGTTCTGATGCTCGAAACGAATAACTAGAACGGCCTAGGGGAAAACTACTCATACCGTTGTAATGGGGCGAATTTCTACTTTCAGATGCAACAGAAACTTTGCGGATTGGTCAATCCGTTCGCGAGATATGGCAGTTTTGAGGTAAGAAACGCTTGAAAAACTCCAAATTTTCGCAGTTCTGATGCTCGAAACGAATAACCAAAACGGCCTAGGGGAAAACTACTCATACCGTTGTAATGGGGCTAGTTTCTACTTTCAGATGCAACAGAAACTTTGCGGATTGGTCAATCCGTTCGCGAGATATGGCAGTTTTGAGGTAAGAAACGCTTGAAAAACTCCAAATTTTCGCAGTTCTGATGCTCGAAACGAATAACCAAAACGACCTAGGGGAAAACTACTCATACCGTTGTAATGGGGCTAGTTTCTACTTTCAGATGCAACAGAAACTTTGCGGATTGGTCAATCCGTTCGCGAGATATGGCAGTTTTGAGGTAAGAAACGCTTGAAAAACTCCAAATTTTCGCAGTTCTGATGCTCGAAACGAATAACTAGAACGGCCTAGGGGAAAACTACTCATACCGTTGTAATGGGGCTAGTTTCTACTTTCAGATGCAACAGAAACTTTGCGGATTGGTCAATCCGTTCGCGAGATATGGCAGTTTTGAGGTAAGAAACGCTTGAAAAACTCCAAATTTTCGCAGTTCTGATGCTCGAAACGAATAACCAAAACGGCCTAGGGGAAAACTACTCATACCGTTGTAATGGGGCGAGTTTCTACTTTCAGATGCAACAGAAATTTTGCGGATTGGTCAATCCGTTCGCGAGATATGGCAGTTTGGAGGTAAGAAACGCTTGAGAAACTCCAAATTTTCGCAGTTCTGATGCTCGAAACGAATAACTAGAACGGCCTAGGGGAAAACTACTCATACCGTTGTAATGGGGCTAGTTTCTACTTTCAGATGCAACAGAAACTTTGCGGATTGGTCAATCCGTTCGGGAGATATGGCAGTTTTGAGGTAAGAAACGCTTGAGAAACTCCAAATTTTCGCAGTTCTGATGCTCGAAACGAATAACTAGAACGGCCTAGGGGAAAACTACTCATACCGTTGTAATGGGGCGAATTTCTACTTTCAGATGCAACAGAAACTTTGCGGATTGGTCAATCCGTTCGCGAGATATGGCAGTTTTGAGGTAAGAAACGCTTGAAAAACTCCAAATTTTCGCAGTTCTGATGCTCGAAACGAATAACCAAAACGGCCTAGGGGAAAACTACTCATACCGTTGTAATGGGGCTAGTTTCTACTTTCAGATGCAACAGAAACTTTGCGGATTGGTCAATCCGTTCGCGGGATATGGCAGTTTTGAGGTAAGAAACGCTTGAGAAACTCCAAATTTTCGCAGTTCTGATGCTCGAAACGAATAACTAGAACGGCCTAGGGGAAAACTACTCATACCGTTGTAATGGGGCTAGTTTCTACTTTCAGATGCAACAGAAACTTTGCGGATTGGTCAATCCGTTCGGGAGATATGGCAGTTTTGAGGTAAGAAACGCTTGAGAAACTCCAAATTTTCGCAGTTCTGATGCTCGAAACGAATAACTAGAACGGCCTAGGGGAAAACTACTCATACCGTTGTAATGGGGCGAATTTCTACTTTCAGATGCAACAGAAACTTTGCGGATTGGTCAATCCGTTCGCGAGATATGGCAGTTTTGAGGTAAGAAACGCTTGAAAAACTCCAAATTTTCGCAGTTCTGATGCTCGAAACGAATAACCAAAACGGCCTAGGGGAAAACTACTCATACCGTTGTAATGGGGCTAGTTTCTACTTTCAGATGCAACAGAAACTTTGCGGATTGGTCAATCCGTTCGCGGGATATGGCAGTTTTGAGGTAAGAAACGCTTGAGAAACTCCAAATTTTCGCAGTTCTGATGCTCGAAACGAATAACTAGAACGGCCTAGGGGAAAACTACTCATACCGTTGTAATGGGGCGAATTTCTACTTTCAGATGCAACAGAAACTTTGCGGATTGGTCAATCCGTTCGCGAGATATGGCAGTTTTGAGGTAAGAAACGCTTGAAAAACTCCAAATTTTCGCAGTTCTGATGCTCGAAACGAATAACCAAAACGGCCTAGGGGAAAACTACTCATACCGTTGTAATGGGGCTAGTTTCTACTTTCAGATGCAACAGAAACTTTGCGGATTGGTCAATCCGTTCGCGAGATATGGCAGTTTTGAGGTAAGAAACGCTTGAGAAACTCCAAATTTTCGCAGTTCTGATGCTCGAAACGAATAACTAGAACGGCCTAGGGGAAAACTACTCATACCGTTGTAATGGGGCTAGTTTCTACTTTCAGATGCAACAGAAACTTTGCGGATTGGTCAATCCGTTCGCGAGATATGGCAGTTTTGAGGTAAGAAACGCTTGAGAAACTCCAAATTTTCGCAGTTCTGATGCTCGAAACGAATAACTAGAACGGCCTAGGGGAAAACTACTCATACCGTTGTAATGGGGCGAATTTCTACTTTCAGATGCAACAGAAACTTTGCGGATTGGACAATCCGTTCGCGAGATATGGCAGTTTTGAGGTAAGAAACGCTTGAGAAACTCCAAATTTTCGCAGTTCTGATGCTCGAAACGAATAACCAAAACGGCCTAGGGGAAAACTACTCATACCGTTGTAATGGGGCGAATTTCTACTTTCAGATGCAACAGAAACTTTGCGGATTGGTCAATCCGTTCGCGAGATATGGCAGTTTTGAGGTAAGAAACGCTTGAAAAACTCCAAATTTTCGCAGTTCTGATGCTCGAAACGAATAACCAAAACGGCCTAGGGGAAAACTACTCATACCGTTGTAATGGGGCTAGTTTCTACTTTCAGATGCAACAGAAACTTTGCGGATTGGTCAATCCGTTCGCGGGATATGGCAGTTTTGAGGTAAGAAACGCTTGAGAAACTCCAAATTTTCGCAGTTCTGATGCTCGAAACGAATAACTAGAACGGCCTAGGGGAAAACTACTCATACCGTTGTAATGGGGCGAATTTCTACTTTCAGATGCAACAGAAACTTTGCGGATTGGTCAATCCGTTCGCGAGATATGGCAGTTTTGAGGTAAGAAACGCTTGAAAAACTCCAAATTTTCGCAGTTCTGATGCTCGAAACGAATAACCAAAACGGCCTAGGGGAAAACTGCTCATACCGTTGTAATGGGGCTAGTTTCTACTTTCAGATGCAACAGAAACTTTGCAGATTGGTCAATCCGTTCGGGAGATATGGCAGTTTTGAGGTAAGAAACGCTTGAGAAACTCCAAATTTTCGCAGTTCTGATGCTCGAAACGAATAACTAGAACGGCCTAGGGGAAAACTACTCATACCGTTGTAATGGGGCGAGTTTCTACTTTCAGATGCAACAGAAACTTTGCGGATTGGTCAATCCGTTCGCGAGATATGGCAGTTTTGAGGTAAGAAACGCTTGAAAAACTCCAAATTTTCGCAGTTCTGATGCTCGAAACGAATAACTAGAACGGCCTAGGGGAAAAGTGCGCATATCGTTGTAATCGGGCGAGTTTCTGCTTTCAGATGCAACAGAAATTATGCGGATTGGTCAATCCGTTCGCGTGATATGGCCGTTTGGATGTAAGAAACGCTTGAGAAACTCCAAATTTTCGCAGTTCTGATGCTCGAAACGAATAACTAGAACGGCCTAGGGGAAAACTACTCATACCGTTGTAATGGGGCGAATTTCTACTTTCAGATGCAACAGAAACTTTGCGGATTGGTCAATCCGTTCGCGAGATATGGCAGTTTTGAGGTAAGAAACGCTTGAAAAACTCCAAATTTTCGCAGTTCTGATGCTCGAAACGAATAACCAAAACGGCCTAGGGGAAAACTACTCATACCGTTGTAATGGGGCTAGTTTCTACTTTCAGATGCAACAGAAACTTTGCGGATTGGTCAATCCGTTCGCGGGATATGGCAGTTTTGAGGTAAGAAACGCTTGAGAAACTCCAAATTTTCGCAGTTCTGATGCTCGAAACGAATAACTAGAACGGCCTAGGGGAAAACTACTCATACCGTTGTAATGGGGCTAGTTTCTACTTTCAGATGCAACAGAAACTTTGCGGATTGGTCAATCCGTTCGCGAGATATGGCAGTTTTGAGGTAAGAAACGCTTGAGAAACTCCAAATTTTCGCAGTTCTGATGCTCGAAACGAATATCCAAAACGGCCTAGGGGAAAACTACTCATACCGTTGTAATGGGGCGAGTTTCTACTTTCAGATGCAACAGAAACTTTGCGGATTGGTCAATCCGTTCGCGAGATATGGCAGTTTTGAGGTAAGAAACGCTTGAAAAACTCCAAATTTTCGCAGTTCTGATGCTCGAAACGAATAACTAGAACGGCCTAGGGGAAAAGTGCGCATATCGTTGTAATCGGGCGAGTTTCTGCTTTCAGATGCAACAGAAATTATGCGGATTGGTCAATCCGTTCGCGTGATATGGCCGTTTGGATGTAAGAAACGCTTGAGAAACTCCAAATTTTCGCAGTTCTGATGCTCGAAACGAATAACTAGAACGGCCTAGGGGAAAACTACTCATACCGTTGTAATGGGGCGAATTTCTACTTTCAGATGCAACAGAAACTTTGCGGATTGGTCAATCCGTTCGCGAGATATGGCAGTTTTGAGGTAAGAAACGCTTGAAAAACTCCAAATTTTCGCAGTTCTGATGCTCGAAACGAATAACCAAAACGGCCTAGGGGAAAACTACTCATACCGTTGTAATGGGGCTAGTTTCTACTTTCAGATGCAACAGAAACTTTGCGGATTGGTCAATCCGTTCGCGGGATATGGCAGTTTTGAGGTAAGAAACGCTTGAGAAACTCCAAATTTTCGCAGTTCTGATGCTCGAAACGAATAACTAGAACGGCCTAGGGGAAAACTACTCATACCGTTGTAATGGGGCGAATTTCTACTTTCAGATGCAACAGAAACTTTGCGGATTGGTCAATCCGTTCGCCAGATATGGCAGTTTTGAGGTAAGAAACGCTTGAAAAACTCCAAATTTTCGCAGTTCTGATGCTCGAAACGAATAACCAAAACGGCCTAGGGGAAAACTGCTCATACCGTTGTAATGGGGCTAGTTTCTACTTTCAGATGCAACAGAAACTTTGCAGATTGGTCAATCCGTTCGGGAGATATGGCAGTTTTGAGGTAAGAAACGCTTGAGAAACTCCAAATTTTCGCAGTTCTGATGCTCGAAACGAATAACTAGAACGGCCTAGGGGAAAACTACTCATACCGTTGTAATGGGGCGAGTTTCTACTTTCAGATGCAACAGAAACTTTGCGGATTGGTCAATCCGTTCGCGAGATATGGCAGTTTTGAGGTAAGAAACGCTTGAAAAACTCCAAATTTTCGCAGTTCTGATGCTCGAAACGAATAACTAGAACGGCCTAGGGGAAAAGTGCGCATATCGTTGTAATCGGGCGAGTTTCTGCTTTCAGATGCAACAGAAATTATGCGGATTGGTCAATCCGTTCGCGTGATATGGCCGTTTGGATGTAAGAAACGCTTGAGAAACTCCAAATTTTCGCAGTTCTGATGCTCGAAACGAATAACTAGAACGGCCTAGGGGAAAACTACTCATACCGTTGTAATGGGGCGAATTTCTACTTTCAGATGCAACAGAAACTTTGCGGATTGGTCAATCCGTTCGCGAGATATGGCAGTTTTGAGGTAAGAAACGCTTGAAAAACTCCAAATTTTCGCAGTTCTGATGCTCGAAACGAATAACCAAAACGGCCTAGGGGAAAACTACTCATACCGTTGTAATGGGGCTAGTTTCTACTTTCAGATGCAACAGAAACTTTGCGGATTGGTCAATCCGTTCGCGGGATATGGCAGTTTTGAGGTAAGAAACGCTTGAGAAACTCCAAATTTTCGCAGTTCTGATGCTCGAAACGAATAACTAGAACGGCCTAGGGGAAAACTACTCATACCGTTGTAATGGGGCGAATTTCTACTTTCAGATGCAACAGAAACTTTGCGGATTGGTCAATCCGTTCGCGAGATATGGCAGTTTTGAGGTAAGAAACGCTTGAAAAACTCCAAATTTTCGCAGTTCTGATGCTCGAAACGAATAACCAAAACGGCCTAGGGGAAAACTACTCATACCGTTGTAATGGGGCTAGTTTCTACTTTCAGATGCAACAGAAACTTTGCGGATTGGTCAATCCGTTCGCGAGATATGGCAGTTTTGAGGTAAGAAACGCTTGAGAAACTCCAAATTTTCGCAGTTCTGATGCTCGAAACGAATAACTAGAACGGCCTAGGGGAAAACTACTCATACCGTTGTAATGGGGCTAGTTTCTACTTTCAGATGCAACAGAAACTTTGCGGATTGGTCAATCCGTTCGCGAGATATGGCAGTTTTGAGGTAAGAAACGCTTGAGAAACTCCAAATTTTCGCAGTTCTGATGCTCGAAACGAATAACTAGAACGGCCTAGGGGAAAACTACTCATACCGTTGTAATGGGGCGAATTTCTACTTTCAGATGCAACAGAAACTTTGCGGATTGGACAATCCGTTCGCGAGATATGGCAGTTTTGAGGTAAGAAACGCTTGAGAAACTCCAAATTTTCGCAGTTCTGATGCTCGAAACGAATAACCAAAACGGCCTAGGGGAAAACTACTCATACCGTTGTAATGGGGCTAGTTTCTACTTTCAGATGCAACAGAAACTTTGCGGATTGGTCAATCCGTTCGCGAGATATGGCAGTTTTGAGGTAAGAAACGCTTGAAAAACTCCAAATTTTCGCAGTTCTGATGCTCGAAACGAATAACCAAAACGGCCTAGGGGAAAACTACTCATACCGTTGTAATGGGGCGAGTTTCTACTTTCAGATGCAACAGAAACTTTGCGGATTGGACAATCCGTTCGCGAGATATGGCAGTTTTGAGGTAAGAAACGCTTGAGAAACTCCAAATTTTCGCAGTTCTGATGCTCGAAACGAATAACCAAAACGGCCTAGGGGAAAACTACTCATACCGTTGTAATGGGGCTAGTTTCTACTTTCAGATGCAACAGAAACTTTGCGGATTGGTCAATCCGTTCGAGAGATATGGCAGTTTTGAGGTAAGAAACGCTTGAAAAACTCCAAATTTTCGCAGTTCTGATGCTCGAAACGAATAACTAGAACGGCCTAGGGGAAAACTACTCATACCTTTGTAATGGGGCTAGTTTCTACTTTCAGATGCAACAGAAACTTTGCGGATTGGTCAATCCGTTCGGGAGATATGGCAGTTTTGAGGTAAGAAACGCTTGAGAAACTCCAAATTTTCACAGTTCTGATGCTCGAAACGAATAACTAGAACGGCCAAGGGGAAAACTACTCATACCGTTGTAATGGGGCCAGATTCTACTTTCAGATGCAACAGAAACTTTGCGGATTGGACAATCCGTTCGCGAGATATGGCAGTTTTGAGGTAAGAAACGCTTGAAAAAATCCAAATTTTCGCAGTTCTGATGCTCGAAACGAATAACTAGAACGGCCTAGGGGAAAACTACTCATGCCGTTGTAATGGGGCGAGTTTCTACTTTCAGATGCAACAGAAACTTTGCGGATTGGTCAATCCGTTCGCGAGATATGGCAGTTTTGAGGTAAGAAACGCTTGAGAAACTCCAAATTTTCGCAGTTCTGATGCTCGAAACGAATAACTAGAACGGCCTAGGGGAAAACTACTCATACCGTTGTAATGGGGCTAGTTTCTACTTTCAGATGCAACAGAAACTTTGCGGATTGGTCAATCCGTTCGCGAGATATGGCAGTTTTGAGGTAAGAAACGCTTGAGAAACTCCAAATTTTCGCAGTTCTGATGCTCGAAACGAATAACTAGAACGGCCTAGGGGAAAACTACTCATACCGTTGTAATGGGGCTAGTTTCTACTTTCAGATGCAACAGAAACTTTGCGGATTGGTCAATCCGTTCGCGAGATATGGCAGTTTTGAGGTAAGAAACGCTTGAGAAACTCCAAATTTTCGCAGTTCTGATGCTCGAAACGAATAACTAGAACGGCCTAGGGGAAAACTACTCATACCGTTGTAATGGGGCTAGTTTCTACTTTCAGATGCAACAGAAACTTTGCGGATTGGTCAATCCGTTCGCGAGATATGGCAGTTTTGAGGTAAGAAACTCTTGAAAAACTCCAAATTTTCGCAGTTCTGATGCTCGAAACGAATAACCAAAACGGCCTAGGGGAAAACTACTCATACCGTTGTAATGGGGCGAGTTTCTACTTTCAGATGCAACAGAAATTTTGCGGATTGGTCAATCCGTTCGCGAGATATGGCAGTTTGGAGGTAAGAAACGCTTGAGAAACTCCAAATTTTCGCAGTTCTGATGCTCGAAACGAATAACTAGAACGGCCTAGGGGAAAACTACTCATACCGTTGTAATGGGGCTAGTTTCTACTTTCAGATGCAACAGAAACTTTGCGGATTGGTCAATCCGTTCGCGAGATATGGCAGTTTTGAGGTAAGAAACGCTTGAGAAACTCCAAATTTTCGCAGTTCTAATGCTCGAAACGAATAACTAGAACGGCCTAGGGGAAAACTACTCATACCGTTGTAATGGGGCTAGTTTCTACTTTCAGATGCAACAGAAAGTTTGCGGATTGGTCAATCCGTTCGCGAGATATGGCAGTTTTGAGGTAAGAAACGCTTGAAAAACTCCAAATTTTCGCAGTTCTGATGCTCGAAACGAATAACCAAAACGGCCTAGGGGAAAACTACTCATACTGTTGTAATGGGGCTAGTTTCTACTTTCAGATGCAACAGAAACTTTGCGGATTGGTCAATCCGTTCGCGAGATATGGCAGTTTTGAGGTAAGAAACGCTTGAAAAACTCCAAATTTTCGCAGTTCTGATGCTCGAAACGAATAACCAAAACGGCCTAGGGGAAAACTACTCATACCGTTGTAATGGGGCTAGTTTCTACTTTCAGATGCAACAGAAACTTTGCGGATTGGTCAATCCGTTCGCGAGATATGGCAGTTTTGATATAAGAAACGCTTGAGAAACTCCAAATTTTCGCAGTTCTGATGCTCGAAACGAATAACTAGAACGGCCTAGGGGAAAACTACTCATACCGTTGTAATGGGGCTAGTTTCTACTTTCAGATGCAACAGAAAGTTTGCGGATTGGTCAATCCGTTCGCGAGATATGGCAGTTTTGAGGTAAGAAACGCTTGAAAAACTCCAAATTTTCGCAGTTCTGATGCTCGAAACGAATAACCAAAACGGCCTAGGGGAAAACTACTCATACCGTTCTAATGGGGCTAGTTTCTACTTTCAGATGCAACAGAAACTTTGCGGATTGGTCAATCCGTTCGCGAGATATGGCAGTTTTGAGGTAAGAAACGCTTGAAAAACTCCAAATTTGTGCAGTTCTGATGCTCGAAACGAATAACTAGAACGGCCTAGGGGAAAACTACTCATACCGTTGTAATGGGGCTAGTTTCTACTTTCAGATGCAACAGAAACTTTGCAGATTGGTCAATCCGTTCGCGAGATATGGCAGTTTTGAGGTAAGAAACGCTTGAGAAACTCCAAATTTTCGCAGTTCTGATGCTCGAAACAAATAACTAGAACGGCCTAGGGGAAAACTACTCATACCGTTGTAATGGGGCTAGTTTCTACTTTCAGATGCAACAGAAACTTTGCAGATTGGTCAATCCGTTCGCGAGATATGGCAGTTTTGAGGTAAGAAACGCTTGAAAAACTCCAAATTTTTGCGGTTCTGATGCTCGAACCGAATAACTAGAACGGCCTAGGGGAAAACTACTCATACCGTTGTAATGGGGCCAGTTTCTACTTTCAGATGCAACAGAAACTTTGCGGATTGGTCAATCCGTTCGCGAGATATGGCAGTTTTGAGGTAAGAAACGCTTGAGAAACTCCAAATTTTCGCAGTTCTGATGCTCGAAACGAATAACTAGAACGGCCTAGGGGAAAACTACTCATACCGTTGTAATGGGGCTAGTTTCTACTTTCAGATGCAACAGAAACTTTGCGGATTGGTCAATCCGTTCGCGAGATATGGCAGTTTTGAGGTAAGAAACGCTTGAGAAACTCCAAATTTTCGCAGTTCTGATGCTCGAAACGAATAACTAGAACGGCCTAGGGGAAAACTACTCATACCGTTGTAATGGGGCTAGTTTCTACTTTCAGATGCAACAGAAACTTTGCGGATTGGTCAATCCGTTCGCGAGATATGGCAGTTTTGAGGTAAGAAACGCTTGAGAAACTCCAAATTTTCGCAGTTCTGATGCTCGAAACGAATAACTAGAACGGCCTAGGGGAAAACTACTCATACCGTTGTAATGGGGCTAGTTTCTACTTTCAGATGCAACAGAAACTTTGCGGATTGGTCAATCCGTTCGCGAGATATGGCAGTTTGGAGGTAAGAAACGCTTGAGAAACTCCAAATTTTCGCAGTTCTGATGCTCGAAACAAATAACTAGAACGGCCTAGGGGAAAACTACTCATACCGTTGTAATGGGGCTAGTTTCTACTTTCAGATGCAACAGAAACTTTGCGGATTGGTCAATCCGTTCGCGAGATATGGCAGTTTTGAGGTAAGAAACGCTTGAAAAACTCCAAATTTTCGCAGTTCTGATGCTCGAAACGAATAACTAGAACGGCCTAGGGGAAAACTACTCATACCGTTGTAATGGGGCGAGTTTCTACTTTCAGATGCAACAGAAACTTTGTGGATTGGTCAATCCGTTCGCGAGATATGGCAGTTTTGATGTAAGAAACGCTTGAAAAACTCCAAATTTTCGCAGTTCTGATGCTCGAAACGAATATCCAAAACGGCCTAGGGGAAAACTACTCACACCGTTGTAATGGGGCTAGTTTCTACTTTCAGATGCAACAGAAACATTGCGGATTGGTCAATCCGTTCGCGAGTAATGGCAGTTTTGAGGTAAGAAACGCTTGAGAAACTCCAAATTTTCGCAGTTCTGATGCTCGAAACGAATAACTAGAACGGCCTAGGGGAAAACTACTCATACCGTTGTAATGGGGCGAATTTCTACTTTCAGATGCAACAGAAACTTTGCGGATTGGTCAATCCGTTCGCGAGATATGGCAGTTTTGAGGTAAGAAACGCTTGAAAAACTCCAAATTTTCGCAGTTCTGATGCTCGAAACGAATAACCAAAACGGCCTAGGGGAAAACTACTCATACCGTTGTAATGGGGCTAGTTTCTACTTTCAGATGCAACAGAAACTTTGCGGATTGGTCACTCCGTTCGCGAGTAATGGCAGTTTTGAGGTAAGAAACGCTTGAGAAACTCCAAATTTTCGCAGTTCTGATGCTCGAAACAAATAACTAGAACGGCCTAGGGGAAAACTACTCATACCGTTGTAATGGGGCTAGTTTCTACTTTCAGATGCAACAGAAACTTTGCAGATTGGTCAATCCGTTCGCGAGATATGGCAGTTTTGAGGTAAGAAACGCTTGAAAAACTCCAAATTTTTGCGGTTCTGATGCTCGAACCGAATAACTAGAACGGCCTAGGGGAACACTACTCATACCGTTGTAATGGGGCTAGTTTCTACTTTCAGATGCAACAGAAACTTTGCAGATTGGTCAATCCGTTCGCGAGATATGGCAGTTTTGAGGTAAGAAACGCTTGAAAAACTCCAAATTTTTGCAGTTCTGATGCTCGAAACGAATAACTAGAACGGCCTAGGGGAACACTACTCATACCGTTGTAATGGGGCTAGTTTCTACTTTCAGATGCAACAGAAACTTTGCGGATTGGTCAATCCGTTCGCGAGATATGGCAGTTTTGAGGTAAGAAACGCTTGAGAAACTCCAAATTTTCGCAGTTCTGATGCTCGAAACGAATAACTAGAACGGCCTAGGGGAAAACTACTCATACCGTTGTAATGGGGCTAGTTTCTACTTTCAGATGCAACAGAAACTTTGCGGATTGGTCAATCCGTTCGCGAGATATGGCAGTTTTGAGGTAAGAAACGCTTGAAAAACTCCAAATTTTCGCAGTTCTGATGCTCGAAACGAATATCCAAAACGGCCTAGGGGAAAACTACTCATACCGTTGTAATGGGGCTAGTTTCTACTTTCAGATGCAACAGAAACTTTGCGGATTGGTCAATCCGTTCGCGAGATATGGCAGTTTTGAGGTAAGAAACGCTTGAAAAACTCCAAATTTTCGCAGTTCTGATGCTCGAAACGAATAACCAAAACGGCCTAGGGGAAAACTACTCATACCGTTGTAATGGGGCTAGTTTCTACTTTCAGATGCAACAGAAACTTTGCGGATTGGTCAATCGGTTCGCGAGATATGGCAGTTTTGAGGTAAGAAACGCTTGAAAAACTCCAAATTTTCGCAGTTCTGATGCTCGAAACGAATAACCAAAACGGCCTAGGGGAAAACTACTCATACCGTTGTAATGGGGCTAGTTTCTACTTTCAGATGCAACAGAAACTTTGCGGATTGGTCAATCCGTTCGCGAGATATGGCAGTTTTGAGGTAAGAAACGCTTGAAAAACTCCAAATTTGTGCAGTTCTGATGCTCGAAACGAATAACTAGAACGGCCTAGGGGAAAACTACTCATACCGTTGTAATGGGGCTAGTTTCTACTTTCAGATGCAACAGAAACTTTGCAGATTGGTCAATCCGTTCGCGAGATATGGCAGTTTTGAGGTAAGAAACGCTTGAGAAACTCCAAATTTTCGCAGTTCTGATGCTCGAAACAAATAACTAGAACGGCCTAGGGGAAAACTACTCATACCGTTGTAATGGGGCTAGTTTCTACTTTCAGATGCAACAGAAACTTTGCAGATTGGTCAATCCGTTCGCGAGATATGGCAGTTTTGAGGTAAGAAACGCTTGAAAAACTCCAAATTTTTGCGGTTCTGATGCTCGAACCGAATAACTAGAACGGCCTAGGGGAAAACTACTCATACCGTTGTAATGGGGCCAGTTTCTACTTTCAGATGCAACAGAAACTTTGCGGATTGGTCAATCCGTTCGCGAGATATGGCAGTTTTGAGGTAAGAAACGCTTGAGAAACTCCAAATTTTCGCAGTTCTGATGCTCGAAACGAATAACTAGAACGGCCTAGGGGAAAACTACTCATACCGTTGTAATGGGGCTAGTTTCTACTTTCAGATGCAACAGAAACTTTGCGGATTGGTCAATCCGTTCGCGAGATATGGCAGTTTTGAGGTAAGAAACGCTTGAGAAACTCCAAATTTTCGCAGTTCTGATGCTCGAAACGAATAACTAGAACGGCCTAGGGGAAAACTACTCATACCGTTGTAATGGGGCTAGTTTCTACTTTCAGATGCAACAGAAACTTTGCGGATTGGTCAATCCGTTCGCGAGATATGGCAGTTTTGAGGTAAGAAACGCTTGAGAAACTCCAAATTTTCGCAGTTCTGATGCTCGAAACGAATAACTAGAACGGCCTAGGGGAAAACTACTCATACCGTTGTAATGGGGCTAGTTTCTACTTTCAGATGCAACAGAAACTTTGCGGATTGGTCAATCCGTTCGCGAGATATGGCAGTTTGGAGGTAAGAAACGCTTGAGAAACTCCAAATTTTCGCAGTTCTGATGCTCGAAACAAATAACTAGAACGGCCTAGGGGAAAACTACTCATACCGTTGTAATGGGGCTAGTTTCTACTTTCAGATGCAACAGAAACTTTGCGGATTGGTCAATCCGTTCGCGAGATATGGCAGTTTTGAGGTTAGAAACGCTTGAAAAACTCCAAATTTTCGCAGTTCTGATGCTCGAAACGAATAACTAGAACGGCCTAGGGGAAAACTACTCATACCGTTGTAATGGGGCGAGTTTCTACTTTCAGATGCAACAGAAACTTTGTGGATTGGTCAATCCGTTCGCGAGATATGGCAGTTTTGAGGTAAGAAACGCTTGAAAAACTCCAAATTTTCGCAGTTCTGATGCTCGAAACGAATATCCAAAACGGCCTAGGGGAAAACTACTCACACCGTTGTAATGGGGCTAGTTTCTACTTTCAGATGCAACAGAAACATTGCGGATTGGTCAATCCGTTCGCGAGTAATGGCAGTTTTGAGGTAAGAAACGCTTGAGAAACTCCAAATTTTCGCAGTTCTGATGCTCGAAACGAATAACTAGAACGGCCTAGGGGAAAACTACTCATACCGTTGTAATGGGGCTAGTTTCTACTTTTAGATGCAACAGAAACTTTGCGGATTGGTCAATCCGTTCGCGAGATATGGCAGTTTTGAGGTAAGAAACGCTTGAAAAACTCCAAATTTTCGCAGTTCTGATGCTCGAAACGAATAACCAAAACGGCCTAGGGGAAAACTACTCATACCGTTGTAATGGGGCTAGTTTCTACTTTCAGATGCAACAGAAACTTTGCGGATTGGTCAATCCGTTCGCGAGTAATGGCAGTTTTGAGGTAAGAAACGCTTGAGAAACTCCAAATTTTCGCAGTTCTGATGCTCGAAACAAATAACTAGAACGGCCTAGGGGAAAACTACTCATACCGTTGTAATGGGGCTAGTTTCTACTTTCAGATGCAACAGAAACTTTGCAGATTGGTCAATCCGTTCGCGAGATATGGCAGTTTTGAGGTAAGAAACGCTTGAAAAACTCCAAATTTTTGCGGTTCTGATGCTCGAACCGAATAACTAGAACGGCCTAGGGGAACACTACTCATACCGTTGTAATGGGGCTAGTTTCTACTTTCAGATGCAACAGAAACTTTGCAGATTGGTCAATCCGTTCGCGAGATATGGCAGTTTTGAGGTAAGAAACGCTTGAAAAACTCCAAATTTTTGCAGTTCTGATGCTCGAAACGAATAACTAGAACGGCCTAGGGGAACACTACTCATACCGTTGTAATGGGGCTAGTTTCTACTTTCAGATGCAACAGAAACTTTGCGGATTGGTCAATCCGTTCGCGAGATATGGCAGTTTGGAGGTAAGAAACGCTTGAAAAACTCCAAATTTTCGCAGTTCTGATGCTCGAAACGAATAACTAGAACGGCCTAGGGGAAAACTACTCATACCGTTGTAATGGGGCGAGTTTCTACTTTCAGATGCAACAGAAACTTTGCGGATTGGTCAATCCGTTCGCGAGATATGGCAGTTTTGAGGTAAGAAACGCTTGAAAAACTCCAAATTTTCGCAGTTCTGATGCTCGAAACGAATATCCAAAACGGCCTAGGGGAAAACTACTCATACCGTTGTAATGGGGCTAGTTTCTACTTTCAGATGCAACAGAAACATTGCGGATTGGTCAATCCGTTCGCGAGTAATGGCAGTTTTGAGGTAAGAAACGCTTGAAAAACTCCAAATTTTCGCAGTTCTGATGCTCGAAACGAATAGCTAGAACGGCCTAGGGGAAAACTACTCATACCGTTGTAATGGGGCCAGTTTCTACTTTCAGATGCAACAGAAACTTTGCGGATTGGTCAATCCGTTCGCGAGATATGGCAGTTTTGAGGTAAGAAACGCTTGAGAAACTCCAAATTTTCGCAGTTCTGATGCTCGAAACGAATAACCAAAACGGCCTAGGGGAAAACTACTCATACCGTTGTAATGGGGCTAGTTTCTACTTTCAGATGCAACAGAAACTTTGCGGATTGGTCAATCCGTTCGCGAGATATGGCAGTTTTGAGGTAAGAAACGCTTGAAAAACTCCAAATTTTCGCAGTTCTGATGCTCGAAACGAATATCCAAAACGGCCTAGGGGAAAACTACTCATACCGTTGTAATGGGGCTAGTTTCTACTTTCAGATGCAACAGAAACATTGCGGATTGGTCAATCCGTTCGCGAGTAATGGCAGTTTTGAGGTAAGAAACGCTTGAAAAACTCCAAATTTTCGCAGTT